>NC_060002.1:6911946-7212466 GCF_912999745.1 Papilio machaon
GGTTAAATTCGCCACCTTTGTCCTGTATGCAAACTGTTGTCGCTTGTATATGTTCTTTTCTAAAACTAGGTAATTGGTGATGTTTAATGGAACTTTTTATTACAATTGCAGTACCACCGTGGGCAGTGCCATCTGGATGATTGGTAGAATATATGCTATACTGAGGTATTTTTATGAGACTTCTGTCAGTAAAGTGTGTCTCCGATATAAGCAATGCATCAAGTTTATGTATATTAAGTAGAAGTTTTACATCATCTATATTAGGCGAGAGACCATTTATGTTCCAGATACATATTTTTAAATAATTCATTGTAGTAATTTGTCAACTAGCTTGGTCATAAGCCCCATAAGGTTGCTTATTTGTTGAAGGAGTAAATCAATCTTTTCAGATTGTTTGATAAGTAGTTCCTCAACTACTTTGGTTGAATTAGCATTACATTGTTGTTCGTTTCTAAGGACCTCACTATATGTTCTTGTGTTGGTAGAATATTTTCTGATCGACTCACTTTCGTCTACATTAGATGGTTTGCTGTCTTTACTTTTAAATTTCGGAATTTTTTCTGATTGATATTCCAAGAGAGATTCTGGTTTTTTAACATTATACTTCCGCGATAGGATTTCTTTATAAACCTCGCACCCTTTATAATTAGCTGGATGGCTACCAAGACATAGGGCACATTTTGCTGGAGTATTTCTGTCTTTTTTAGGGCAGTCTGCAGTATTATGTGCCTCTGCACACTTTACGCATCTATATGGCCTTAAGCAGTTATTTTTCGTGTGACCATATTGTTGACATTTTGTACATTGAGCTATCACCTTACGTTTTTTGGGATCTTCAATTGCTACAATTGTATTGTATATGACTCTTATATCTTTAACTGCTTTATTGTTAGCACCAGGTTCAATGTTGACAAAGAAAGTTGTCGAAGGTCTTTTATTTGGTCCAATTCTAGCATTAATAATCTCACCTCTAACTTTGTTGCCTGATTTTTCAATTTCTGTTATGATTGCTTCGTGGGGTGTTGTGTGATGTAAATTTTTTATTACAATTCTATATGGTCTCTCTTCTTTACGTGTAAATGTGTGTCCTATTAATCCTTTTTGGCGCACGAAGGTCATTAATTTTTTATAAGATTCTACTGTTGTGCAATTTACTCTCAATTGGTTTTTGGTTATAATTTTTAGTGAGTAGTCCGTTCGTCCCATTACAGACTCAAAGGCTTCAATTAATTTGTTTATATCTTCTATACCATATAATATAAGGGGTGGTGGTTTGTTTTCTTTTTTCCTAGTGACTTCTGAAGGGCCGGGCATATCTACATCAGTCGTTAGAGAGCTAAACCTATTCTCTAAAGAAAATTCTTTTGGCGGTGAATCCGATGTTCTTAGTCTTTTCTTATTTCTTAATATAGGAACTCTTTGCCATTCTGGAGGCATGGTTTCTGTACTACTAGTATTGGGTTCACTAATTTGGAGTCCAATATTAAGGTTGTTTAATGAATTTGCCCTAGGGCGCGTGTTGAAAAAGCTTTTGTGTAGGGTTTGTTGAACCATGTGCTTCTTATATCCAGTAGCATTCTCCGCCTCCGAAGCCTGGTCAGCCACTCCGGAGAGTTTTGTGTTTGGCCGCAAAACTGTGCCCCCCCCAGAATACATGGGGCTGCCTGAGATTTTCTCAGGGAGGGATTCTCCAGCACCGCTGGTACCCTCCTGGGGTAGATAATTTTTCAATCTTGCTTCCATGTCTTTGTCCTCCATTCGCTCTAGACTTTTTAAAGACTATTTAGGTCCTAAGGCTTGCTATAGCCTCTTCTATCTACTAAACTGATAGGAGATATGGATATACCGCCATTGATCGGTCGTCAGAGCCTCGTTTGTAGGTTAGCAGGGGGCACCACGGAAACCATTCGGTGTCCGTCGCCATCCGGCGCGTGCAGGTGAGGTTGACAATTGGGTCGGATGAGATATTGATACCGCTCCCCTTACCCCCCAATAAATGTAATACAATATTTATTTTATTTAATATTCACACTTCATAAGACGTTTTCTTAGACGTTGTATGGACCATCAGTTACAACGAGCACTAAGGCAAGACTAATGCGCTCCGCTTTGTAAGACACTATACACTAGAGATACGTGTTGATGTCGCGACCTCAAAGAATTGAGATTTTGTATTCTACAATCCTGGTAGTAACTTACATGTTTCAGAAGTAAAAGTGTACCTGCAGAACAGGCAAAATTAATAATGATATTTATTCAATGATTATATTTATGTGAGGACTAGCTGTCGCCCGCGACTCCGTCCGCGCGGTATTAAAAAAACATAATAAATAGCCTATGTGTTCTTCTACATTTGTGCCAAATTTTACCAAGATCCGTTGAACCGTTCCGGAGATATCTTTAATAAGACATCCATCCATCTAAACATTCGCATTCATAATATTAGTATAATTGTTATAAAGAATTTCATTATTGTAAGGGCCTGTTTCACAATATCTTAGTAAGTCGTAATTAAGCTACTTTGTACTTATATGTCAAATAAAATCGTCGTCGGTGTTTTAAAATCTTCAAATAAGCTATTAAACGCAAACTATTTTGAGAGAAAGAATTATGCATCAGTAATTTTTTTTGTTAGTTATCACAGCACTTCCCTTGGATATTATGAAACAGACCCTTGTTAACAATTGCAAAAAAAGGAATAGTCAATTCTGTCGCTTGCTATTGGTAAAAGAATTAATAAAAATTGGTTTAATACTATTTCAATTTATTCCGGAAAAATAATGAAACAAGCTTTTTATTTCAGTTTACAATACATTCAGGCACAGTTAAGGTAACCTTAGGTTTCTGGGACCAAATTCTCCATTTAAAACATATTGTTGTTTCTGTTTTGTCAAAAATAATTAGAAAAAAGTTTTGGTCTCGAAAACCCACGTTTAATGAAAAATAAATGTTTGCCTATCAATAGGGCTGCGGATATCTTGTATGTTATCATAGTAAATGATGTCTGTCATGACCTCAGAGTGTGAGAAGAGATTTAGCTTTAACAAGTAATAAATAACAATGAAGCAGAGGACAGCGCGTCTGTCCTTCCATCTCGTCATGTTGACTCTATGAATACTAAACGTGCCATCAATTTCTATGGTCTCCAAGTATTGTGCCTCCAAGTTAACATTAACTATATTGCTTTGTACACATACGAGTACAATACACTTTTATAATAGTAAGCATAATTAAAAAAATAACAAAAGATAAAAAAGAAACATTATTTAAATCATAAATGGAATAAAATAATTGTATAGTGGGTAAAGAATTTTTTAAAACGCCGATATAGCGAAACGACCTTTGCCTACAGATATCCGCATTTGAAAATGTCAAAGGTCTGTCCCCTCCTCTGTCGATTTGAGGTAGGACGCGTAGAAAGAGAATATTTCCTCTTCCTATGCATTCCCTCCGCCGTCAAGTCCACTTCCCTTTCACATCCTTTCCTTATAAGAAAAGGTTGAGAAGGGAAAGAGAATTGAAATAAGTATAATTTACTTCAAAAGACAGGTGATTCCCAACTCTTTATGTGTTCTAAATACCTCATAAATTTAACATTGATAGGAGCAAAAGCTTTGGCTGAAATAATAGAGGATGCGATTAATAAACGGAAAGGTTGTTTGAAATAACAAATCTCGTCATACATTAAGCCGCCTTTCGGAGGATATTGGAAGTATAAATAAAGCGCAGCGGCCGCGGGTCGGTCCGCTATGTATCATGCGCCGACCCAAACATGTCCACTTGACAAAATATCTGATTCCTGAGATATATGTATATATATTCTCAATAAATTGTTTACTTTTATATATCTTTTGTAATCTGTTTTTATAACTCGGAGTTGCCTTTTAAAATCATCTACAAATTCATTAATTTTTATTGTAATTTTGCAACTCCGATTTAAGGTAAACTTTCAAGCAGCCTACAGATACTTATAGTCTCACTAAAAGTAAGTTTTAAAATCATTTTCAAGTTAGGAAACTAAAAAGCAGTTTCACTTACCAATTAGATTGATAAGAAATATTAATTTTACTAACAGCAAAAAACTTTTACTTCCTATTTCAAGTTGTTTCGGAACTTAACTTCGATGTTGTACAAAAAGAAAAACTTCAAATTCTAACTAACGAAGTACTGAAGTTTAGTTAACATAAAAACCCATCAAAAGTTTTCTTTTAATACCAACTTAGTGTTGAGATTAATATTTTCACGTTGGTCAATTTTCAAGTTAATGATTATAGTTTGAAAATTGTTGCCGTAATTTTTTTATTTGTTATGAAAACGGCAGCATTTATCAATAGTTAAATTTTTAATTAATCGTAAAATATTAAATTGAATCTGAAAAATTGCAAATTTTTTAAATTCAATTAAAATTAAATTGCTTTTTGCTATTTTGATAAAAATATTTAATATCAAACAGAATCGTATATAAATAAAAAGAAGTTGATAACCTATTTCTTAATATTATCCACTGAAATAATCCTTTATTTATTTTACACAAAAGTTGTTTTATTGATTCAAAAATTGGATCAATTACAAACAAAGGACTGTATATAAAAGCTAAAAAAAAATAGTAATTTCAATAGAACTGTGCGAACCCTTAGGCGGGCATTCGTTTTGTGACATGGAATCAGATAACGTTGTTCACTCGAAATAGGCAATTTTACATTTACACGATATTTGTACGCGAAACGAAATGTTCTTTTTACATGAAAATACAAATATTGAATTTGACAAAAATATTATCTAAACTATTTTAAATGGTCGGAGGTAAAAAATTAAGCCGAAACTTGATGATGATGATTATTATCTAAACTGTTTTAAATTAACTTTATTTCTTACGGTTAAATATTTATTTTTTAAAGCGTAAAATAAACTAGTAAATATAATATTTAATATTATTATTATTTCATATTCATTTATTCACTTATTATCTATATAAAACATTTTATAAAAAAAATTAACAGCGATCGAAGCTCTTCGCTATCAGTCGCTATATTTAATATATTATTAAGGAATCTGTATCGAAGTTAATCAGTTACACTGCATTTTCGTTATAGAAGCACTTGTACATATTTTGTGAATCTTCCGATTTCTTCTGATAAAAAAGTAACGATATGTTTGAATACAACTATACAGTAAAATTTCAGAAGTTCACTGTACAAATACAATTATACTTATGTATTAGAATTTCTTTACTACCCTTATAATAAATTGAATGGTGACCGCCAAACAAAAAAGAACTTTTAAAAAGAAATCACTCGCTGTAATCTTGACCCGACTGGCAAATTGGTGAATTGAGGTTTGTAATTGAACAGAAAAGTTCGATTTAACGATGAAAATTTGTTGTTCGCTTAACTTAGCCGTGCTTAATTACTTGACCAGTTAACTACAGCAAGTGCTTTATTTCGTTGTTATCAAACTTAATTATCGCTGAAACACTGAAAAAATATCCAACCATGTTTCATGTTGTTATTGCCTACGTATAGAATAATAATTTCATGGGCCTAGTAACAATTTTTTATGCTTTCGTTGTATACGTACAACCATACCTTCCAACATTGCGAAGTTAAACTCATCATCATCAACCTGCCCTTCTCCCTATGGAGGGTCGGCACAGTATGTACTACTCCTCCATAGATCTCTATCAGCCGTCATATCTGAATTTACCCCCTTCTTACGCATATCCTCTTTCACACAATCTATCCATACTTTCTTTGGTCTTCCTCTATCTTTATAGCCATCCAGATTCAATCTCATTACTTTTTTGTTTATATGATTATCATCCGTCCGCACAACATGTCCAAACCACGCTAACCTGTGAAACTGTCGCTTCTAAATTCAAATAAGATAATAGATATGATGAAGTAGAAATGTTACTTAACGGACAATAATGAACATATATACTTAACATTAGTATTCAAAACGCAACAATTTTTCCGTTATCAACGATATATTTTAGTTAAACTCCGAAGCTCAAGTTAGTAAACATTTAAGCGCATAACTTGTAAGTGATCGGATAAAAGTGTGCTGCGCTCGGTGAAATATTTTATGAAAAATATAAACTATATTTTTAAGTTAATATTGAAACAAATATCCTGTCAGCGCTTGCTGTTGCTTCTCAAACGTTGAAAAATGTTCCGACATAGAAATTACTTCGCTACTAAGTCCACTAACTCTTTTATCAAAGTAATAAAACACACTTGTACATTATAACGGCGTCCTAAAATCTACGACGGGATTATTACAGACCATTGTGCTTATTATTTTCCTTGTTTGAAAGATATTTTATTAAAGTCACTAAAAGACAATAGGTAATAAGCAAAGATTATTGTAAAGTTTTTGTAATAAAACACAAATATGAATATAGATTTTTTAATATCTAACGACGAATTTGTACTAATTACTATTGTCCGAAATATTATTGCTATGGCAAAGTAGACCTGACTATGGTTCGTGGCACAGAATTATTCCTCCTTGTGAGTTAATGTTTTTTGCTCGTAACTCAACACTTCAAAAAAAGTTAACATATTTAAAAAAAAATTCTCTCTGAAGTAATACATGATCTCTCTTTGTATGTAACCAGTGAGAGATTTTTTTTAACAAATACAGGATGTAACAAATGAGGTGTACAATCACCGCAACCCCTGATTTATTCAAAACGAGCATCGCATAATTCTGTTAAGCTTTTAATGGCTTTCCTATTCCTACGTAACAGGCCATTAGGCGGTCTCGTGAATTTATTGCCAAAATTTTTTTATGTGTTTACTTGTTATAAAACACCGTTCATAGTAAGACAAGAATTAAAAAATATGTAAAGGTCATCTCAATTTTATACAAAAGAGAGTTATTAACACGCCTCATCATGATATCAAAATCCACATTACTTAGCATGTTGTCTATACAAGCGCTTTTCAATTGCAAAATAGTTAAAAAGGTGCAACTTATAATCTATGTCTTTTTTATGACCTTGTTGTCACACTTAAAAATAAATAACTGACAGGCAATAATGCATTTTACATGATCATTATGCTGCCAGTACTATGATTAAAAATAAAATATAACGAACATGTTATCTACAAGTATCATAATGGTCAACTACCTCAAACTGTTACTATTATTGGAACTGTATGGTTATATAATGTGATTGGCGTGAACATTTCTGACAAGAGTCGTGTGCGGCGTATTGCGGTGCGTACATGCATGTGATGCCGGCGCAGTGGGCGGCGAGCCGAGTGACATCATGCCAGTCACGTGGCCGGCTAGCCACAATACCTTAGCGTTATGTTGTCCTGGTACATGGACATTACTAGCCCTTTGATTATTCTAGAATGAATTTCAGGAATTAGCTGGCTTTCATTAAGTTAAATGAATGAGTCCTTTAATTTAACGTAATAATTGGATGGTTAAATGTTCGATTAACTCTTAAATCTTTTTTTTCTGTTTCTAATTAGTATGTTGAGTGGTAACCAAATCTATAAGAATATAAGTTAAATGTTTAGACAACTTTCTCAGGCCCAAAAAGAATAATGAAAATTTTATTCTGAAAGGACAAAGTTTCGTTTGTACTCAATTTATGTAAACCATTCGACACTTTAACTACGTTAAAAAAATTGTTTTTGCAATGACTATATCAGATATTTAACGTTAAATTGCGATTAAATCCTCAGCCCTAAGACAATTCCCTTTGTGACGGGAAATCTGATAAACTTGTTCAGCCGGAATAGGCTTCTAAATAGACACGCAATATAACTCTGTATTCGTAACAGATTTAAATTTATAAATAAACACTTTATTAAAGTATTGTAATTAATTAATTATGAAGAACATATAGAGATGGTAAAGAATGTACCATTGAAGTCCATATAGACAAATATAGCTTCAAATTTTGTTTTATTTATAAAAGTTGGTATATTTTTAAAAGTAATTTTGAAGTATTTAGCTTTAATAATTTAGTTTATATTATATTTAATTTAAAACCTCCCAAGCAATACTGGAGACAAACAGGCGGCCGGCCGTAAAAAAATTAAGCCAAAACTTTAAGTGTTATAAAACCTTATACGTCAATCCCAAGTGAGTGGGATAAGGCCAGGGAGATTATGAATAAATAATTACTTCGACCTTTGTTTACTTTGACCACAGACACCCAACTCGTATCGGAAACACAAACGCGACACACAAATGAAAGAACGCATTGATTTATGCTAATAGGGTAACTTTTAATTTAGCAAAGCTTTTAATGTCTTACCTACTTCTTTACAGCGGCCCATAAAACTGTCCGCGCGCATATTTATTGCACCTTACATACGCTTTATTTGGACTGCTTACTGTTTTGAGCACCTTATATAAATCACATTTTTGTATTCAAGGTATATTTTTGTGATTCTACCATGAAATGTGAATGTAATATATTTATTACTTATATATTGAGATATATATGTTTATATCAGAAATTTCCTTTGCTATTTAAATATTTATGTACGAATATGATCTGTATTTCCTCACTAATCCGGTAATAATAATGAAGTAACAGCCCGAGCCGAGGCTCCTGAGGGAGCCCTCGAGACTGGTTACTCTTAAATGAGGTTTAGACTAAGCGCCTGCGCCCGGCCACCTTAAGCCCGGTGAAACTGTAAATGCCTCTTCAAGGCAAACAGTGTCTCAGTCACAAAAAGAAGTATTTTCTCAACTTTTTATATAAAGAGAGTTTGGTTAGTTAAAGTTTACTTAATTTCCTATATTTCTTTTTGTTTGTTGCATCTAATTTTGAATGTAAACGCGTATTTCAACTGTCGTTATACCAATATTGTTACCGTATAAGTTTTACGGCAATGGTTACTTACTCTAAAGTAAATTTCTTATTGTGATAATAAAGGTTTCCTCTCTTTCTCTATTCAGAATGACTGTACTGATCTGTATTAAATTTAGAACAGATATAGATAGGAGTTTGAAATAGCGCATAGTTTAGTCTAGCACTTAAGTTTTTTTTTTTTTCATGAGGACGGAGTCGCAAACGACATTTAGTGTACACTTGTATCTAAAACTATTTAATATATTTCTTAGAAAACTTAATCCCGAAGGTCACGAAGGGAAACCTTGAAGAAAATTGCTTTCATTTAACAAAAGGCACGCGACGAGATCTCAATAGTTATGGAGTATCAGCTGAAAGCCTATAGAAATATCTTCAAAGAATTTCTTTGTGTTATAGAATGAAATATAAATACAAAAGAAACTATGATTTACAATAAATAAGATTCCAGTAATATATCATAACATATATTTAATAAAAGAAGAGTAATAAAATAGCGTTGATTTGAAATTGACGATTTAATGAAACAAGAAATAAGAAAATGACAAAAATTTTACATTTTGTTACTGCCGGAACATTTTATGTGCCGTCCCTCCGCAGGGAAGATAATAATAGCATTATATCTCGTACTCTCTATGTAAAATTAAATGACAGTATCTCTAGTTTATATTAACAATGATGTAAAGTAAATTTAAGTAATAAATAAAAATTATAGTCTAGATGACATAGCTACGGCGTAGCATGTAACGGCGTAGCATTTGCTATGTGCGTAGCTACCTGTTACGAAATCAATTTGACAAAAAGAAAACTAACAACAAAATGCAATAAACTTAAAAATCCACTCAATGACTTCATGAATTTTTCAACAAGCGATACACACATTCCAGCAAGTCTCAATTCTAATAGAGTTAATGTGTTTAAATATACTTTCCAGCATTCTACGACTCGCTCTATGAATAATTCAATATAATGCACACCGCCACATGTTCAAGTACAAATAATATTTCACAATAATATTGTATTATGGAATATTATTATGAAATTTTAGAATACATAAGCAGAATGATTTTAAACATTTTAATACCTTCGTACATAACGTATCGTAAACCTTAGTAAGGGCGTTGTGCGCGCTCCTTACACACAAATTTGAATCATCAACGAAATTCGTCTATTCGGTAAGTATAACCACTACAAATCAATCGTATAGATTTTTCCAATAAATTGTTGGATTTTTCTTACCAAAAATTTAACAAAATGATATCAAGAGTGAGAGTGGATTTGCTTGTATATTTTAGAATTCAACATGGATTGCTTGGCTTCAAATTTACAATTCGCATTCCGCTCTCAAATTTATGTAGTGATTTTGATATAATACACCTAGTTTAAAATTTACTATTCCTGTTTTTGAATATTTCATAACGATTATACGAAACAAAGCCTTTACTACTTTGATAATATATGTATGCCTTAGTTCTCTACTCGAATAACATTATATTTATCGAAAAGTAATCTTATCTTAAAGAATGTCGGTGACTCAGGGGTTAAGCACTTGACTTGCAATCTGCAGGTCCTGAGCTCGAATCTCGGCATGTACCAATGTGTTTTTCGATTTTCAATTTACATATATACATTTATCCGACGTTCTTACTGTGAAGGAAAACATCTTGATGTAACCTGCACATATCTGAGAAGAAGTTCAAAGATGTGTGAAGTCGACCAACCAGCACTGGGCCAGCGTGGTTGACTATGGCCTAGCCACCCCTAACTTGGGGTAGGCTCCGAGCCCCTTAGTGAGGACGTATAGTGAGCTGATGATGAATGAATCTTATCTTTATCACGCTAAACCTAAATTTTAATGGAACGTAATGATTTGTGACAAAGTATTAAAGTAATTTAGATAAGTATGTAATGACAAAAGTTTGGTAGCATATTATAAGGTAACAGGTCCGATTGCGGAGGCAATTCGGTCTGAAAATTTGCGACTAACTTAACTGTAACTTAAGATTTTAACTTAATGATACCAGCACTTTGTTACATTTGTTACTTCCATAATTAAACTACGCAAGCGCGTAAAGACTACCAATTAGAAAAATCGCATGTTTCTAAAAAAAAGCGTAAAAAAGATATTTCTCATTATTGCAATCCAAAGCATGCGGTTTTATATGGTTAATTTCCTTTGTTTTTCCCTCAATACAGTTCTTAAAACATAGTTATTTTAACAGGAATGAGAAGGACGACAACGTGTTTTCGTACAGATGTTTCGGCATTGTAAATTAACGTCAAATAGGTCATTCTTGCGTTAACATTGACGTATAAGTTGTTAATAATATATTAGAAGCCACAAAATACACGTATCGGTGTACAACGTGTAAACAACCAAACTTATCTTGTTTAACCAGTACTCGAACAAGTTGCTTCACGAAGACAAACAATGTATGGTGGTACAGAGTTACTTCGGCCAACGTCAACATACAAAACTGAGAACATCTACTTGGTACTTTAACAAACATTTAATAATAATTAATGAACACACAATATTTATTTCTTGAATCTTATATTGAAGTTGCCGCAACTTTCTTTTGAATTAGAACAAAATAAATAGGTAACACTAATGAAATGTTAGAAGGTAAAGTTTAACAAAATATATTATTTTTTCAGATGAATCTAATATAAATTATGTAACTAACTATAGCACGTTATAATATTTATGTCTAAAATTTTTGTTACTGGCTCGTTTTAGCATAATATAAGAAAATTTTTCATTTACTGTTATTCTTTAATTTTGTATATGTTACTCTTCTTGTGTGTTTTGATTGCTATGACTTGTATTGAAACATATTGTCATCCCGCACATTCTCTATAAAACAAATAGAGACAATATGCGTTAATACAAGGATATCTGACTCAATGAAAAAAGCGCTGCTATCGCGGTTAGTTTTGACAGAAAATATGTAAAACCTACTTACACATAGAAAATGACATAAAAGAAAAAACAAGACACAAAAACAGTACGAAAATGATCTTATGACATCTATTTGACATAGACAGGAGGACGCTAGTGAGCTATTATAATTTAGTTTGACTTATGACCCACCGGGTCACATAACGTTATCAGACTATAATATATGCTTTACTGATAAAAATTACTTGAATCAAGGTGTCCTTTTTATAATAAATACTATTAGATATTTGTATCTATTCAACGAATTACTACCTCAGTTATTTTCAGTATAGAGACAATATAGTCTTTGTTATAAATAAGTTGCCTTTGTAGGCGTGCACAGGTCGCGTTAGTCTTACAATAGATGGGGTGATTGGCTGATCATTTATCAAGTTCATTGCCTAATAGTAGTAGATAGATAACTTCCTAAATAATGATAATTGCTTATCTCTATATTACACATGCGTCAGGGATAAGTATCAATTTATAATATGATATTTCAACAGTCAAAGAATTTAATCTGAATCCCACCTTAAATCGGGTACATCATTAGAGTTCTATATTTGGATAGAAATGGAGATATAGTAAGATAGAAATAATATTAATTTAACTAATGCGATAAAGACTTACATCTAAATTAATTAAAGAAAATGCAATTCCTAAAAATAAATGAAGAATTATAGGTAAATAGCAATATTCGTTGTTGTAATGTAATCACGCCCGTAATGATTTCCTATGATTTGTCTTCTCTTCGAACGCGTATTCAAAAATGTTAATAATACGCCCAAAGAGACATCCTTAACGAATATTTAATGCCACTGTGGGGTGAGTACACATTATGTATTATACCTTTTTTATGAATTATAGCATCGCTTCACGAACACGTTGAGTGGATCGCGTGAAGGTATATTTATCAGTTCACTTTAAGGTGAGAGGAAAATTGCATTGTTACGTTACAATGAAATTATTTTTAAGGTTATTTATGTGACGTATATACTTATTTAAAATACTACGTAATACAATACCATTTTTATGAGAAAAAGTACAAAAATATAACAATGTTAAACATCATTAAAATCACTCCGATATTTTATAAATATTTCCAAGAATTAAAACTTTAGTAGAGTCAACACATTTCCTGCAACAGCTTTTAATCTTGTCATACCATTTCGCTCGTATTTTTCAAACATAACTTTAATTTCCTGAACAAAACATTGTTAATTCTAGGAGCTAAATTATTTATCAAACCAATGATCGGTCTATTTCGGAGTCATTCTACCAGCTAAAACAATTTATTAAACAAATCATCGGCCTACGACGGAGCTATAGCAAGGACTTGCGTGTCGCTTTACAAGTTCAGTGGCTCGTTCATTGTATATCGATTACAGTGGTGAGACATTCATACAATACGTCTCGTCTGAGGTACAACGGCCCCTATTATCTTCAGTACGCCTCTATTCAATCGCTCCCGAACAATAGATTTAATTTGGACATTTAACCTACACCTGACAGTGGCCCCTAAAGGACAAGAGTTCAGATTTATTACTATGATGAATGTTTTTTATAAAATATTCGAGAGTTATCTGGAAGTTTTTCTATAAATTGGAAGCCGAAAACATGCAGAATATTTGATATTAACTGATGTTTACCATTGACATCTACAAAATTATGTGTAACCAATACAAATACGCTACCTACTTTTATTAGATTGGTGTGCAGAAACTGAAAAAGGTTGTTTTGTTTTATATTCATCCTGTCCTCCGTTGATTTCATCTCCCCTTCCCGACTTTTTTGTGACTGACTAGTCACTGTTTACCTTTAAAAGATATTAACAGCTTCACCGGGATTGAGGATGCTGGGCCTAGATGTCGTTTAACCTAAACCTCATTTTAAGAGTAACCCAAAAGTTGGAAAGTCTTATGGAAAGAAAGGACTAGTTTTTGGCATCATACTATGACACACCGATGATGAATATGACACATTTCAAAAGCGATCAATCTATTTAGGCTACAGAAGTTAAAAGTAGGAGAGTAAAAGAACTTACAAACATTCTGATGAAAAGCACTACCCAACTATGCGGTCCGTTGCTCATTTGCCCCCTTCTCCGATAAAAAAAAAACTGTTGGGCGAACAAAAATCAAAAAACAACATTCATTTTATTCACATATGAAACAATTTTAATATGAAGTAGTTGTCACTTGAAACTGTAACTTTATCCTCGTGGGAGATACTTGACGTAAGCTTATAGTATTTTTATTTCATTTGCTATTTTATTATTTTTGTAAAAATCTAAGAATTCAGTCAGTGACATTTAAATTAAATCTCCAAAGTATTCATTTTAAGAATAATATTACAGATATCTTTCTTATTGATTTTTAAGGGCATTTTATATTGTATTTTTTACTATTATATAGTAAAATAAATAATTCAACCAAAGAAACCTTAATAAATTAGGGTTGTAAGCAAAGTAAAACGATTCTTATTATGTTTGTTACAATAGTTAAAATCAAATACTTAACAGACAAATGTTTTTTTGCTTTCAAGACAATTTAGTAACTTTGGATGGTCTCTATTTCTTTTTTTAATTTAGAACGTTTTTCGACAATGGAAACCCATGGTAAGACAAAACATTTCCTTGTTGATAATTAATGGAGTTAAAAAAGTAGTCTCGTATGAAAATAAAGATGATTAAGTCGGAACAAAGTTTCCGAAAGCGAATTGCCCTCGCAATTTGGACTTTATTTTAATGATATGGTGGATAACTAACTTTGGTGATTAAGCACTTATCCAAACGAAGTACTTTGAAAATTGATTACACATTCACTGTTTTTTCTGTTAAGTGAAATCATTATCAGCTCACTATACATCCCAACCGAGGGGCTCGGAGCCTACCCTTACTTAGAAGTGACTAGGCCATAGTCAACCACGCTGGCCAAATGCGGGTTGGTTGACTTCACTTCTTCTCAGATATGTGCAGATTGCATCACGATGTTTTCTTTCACCGTAAGAACGTCGGATAAACATACATATGTACATCGAAACTCGAAAAAACACATTGGTATATTACGGGATTCGAATCCAAGACCTGCAGATTGCAAGTCAAGTGCATAACCCCTGAGCCACCGGCGCTCTGGCTAAGTGACATATAGGGGCCATATTTTTGTCTATTATTTTATAATCATATGATATTTTGCAATAATCGTCCTTGAATTAAATTTAATCCAAATTAACAGATGTTACAAATAGAAATAAAGTTCAATAGAAATCGGTGCAAATTACATTACCTGCTTGATGTCGCTAAAACGTACCTTTACCTTAAACTTATAACTTAGAAAGAACCTACACATATAGTATTATAAAATTCTTAGAAGAATTGTATTACAATACAACTACGGTAACATCGACATTTAAGTAATAACAATAATTTTAACCGATGACCTGATCAAGGTTGCGATAGTGCACTGGATGCGGGCGGCACAGGACCGGGCATAGTGGCAATCAATGGGGGAGGCCCAGGCTGATTATGATGATTTATAATTTTAATTCTTTTTGCATTTAGTTCAATGCAGGCTTATAAAAAGGTCACTGACCTGAAGTTCGTATCTCTACGAACACTTTGATATTTAGTGAAGCTGAAAAATACATCGTTAAACCAACACTAAATGCGGCGGCGATGCAAATGAATTGCTCCGCGACAGACGGTTCAGACTATTACTAAACCAATAGCCAATTTCAAATGCTAAATACATTTATACGGCATTTTCTAATGTAACATTTAATTGAATATTCACCATTGAATTGAGCTATTGCCTTCGACTTCGTTTGCATGTTCCTTCGAATCCTAAAATTTATAAAAATAATTAAATCAGCCTTCCGTTACAATTGCCGTCAAAATTATCCATGTTTTGTGCAAGCATATGTTCTACGTCTGTACCAAATTTCAACGAGATCATCTTATGGAGATACCTTCTAACAAACATCCATCCATACATCCAAACATTCTCATTTATAATATTATGTAGTAAGATCGCTTTACATATCGTCATACTTATCCGGACAATTTTTTTTTTGTTTCAAAAAATGTAATATAACTTACTTATAATATTCAGATGTAAAAGTTTCCTACGTAAACGTCAACACGTAATAAAAGCTGATTATGGAACTATAAACTCCCACATTTGTATTTGTCTCCCGCGGCCACATTCCCGGTAATGTTAAAACTTTCTATGAGAGCTTGCGATAACCTTTTATATTCCTACAGCGAGTATTGTCGGTAGTTTTGTTGAATTAACTTGGAGTTTTATTAAATTGCCTACTTGTGTTTTATATCGATATGTTCACTTAACACTTTGTTACTATTAATAATTATAAATTTAAAGATTTATGAATTGAAGACTATTATGATCGTATGAATTTTAACAGTGGTAGATCCAGAAACAACAATACTTTTGTTGGGTGCACGAATGGGTCGGCTCGCCCTGCGAAATACCACGACTACCCAGAAGACAGGCGTGAAGTGGAAGTAATTCCGCGTTTCGTCTGATGAGTGTGGTACTGGAGGCCTAATTTTTGTCCTCTTTCCCTTCCAGCCCTTTTCTTATTAGGAAAGGATGGGATGGGGAAGTGGAGAAATGTAGGAAAATTAAAGGTAGGCAACACATCTGCATTTGCGGTTGTTTCGCCTCGCTATTTCGACGAATTCTGGTGGCCATTTGCTCGTCTGCCACCGATTGATATAAAAAATGTAAAGGTTACAATCCCCGCCCCCTCCTCCAAAATACAGAATAACATTAGTCCAAAAAAAGTTTGCGCTAGGAGGGTGACTACCAAAACCACAAGTTTTTTCAAACGACAGCTGATAGTTGTGTAACATTTGCAGGGAGATAATAATGTTGTTTTGCAGATTATATTAATTTCTAGACACTCTGTGCTTAAGTTAATGGTTTTTCATCGTGGGTAATAAAATTAAATCCATCCAGTAAGCATATATAAATAATTCATAAAACTTTAATCATCAAACTCGAGAAGGAAATGGCGTGGCGAAACGAGCACGTGATATGCGAGCTTGTGTTATGTAAGCAAATGCAGCGTCAACGAAAGCGTTTTATACGATCCTGTAGCGCTTTTATACGTCGCTGCAGCGCTTTACGTCCCACTACGGAACTCATTTCGGGACAGAGCGGACTTTATCCCGGGCCCAATCTCATGAAATAGGTCTCTGCTCATTCAGTAGAAACCTTTTACACATTATCTTTAAAATCGATAAAACACTAATTCTAAAAAAAATAATTGTAATTTATTACATTAATTTCGAAAACTGCTTTTTATTCTTCGCCAAAAAAAAGCTAAAAAGAGAAAATTGGACAAAATCTAAAAAAAAGGCAGTTCGTATAATTGATGTTTTCACGGACGGGCATTTTTTTTTAAATAGGCGATGAACTTCAAGGTATAACGTAGATCAAAAGCAAAGTTTCGGTGCCCGGGCGGCGCACAGGAAAATTACGGCGGCGTGCTCACTGAATGCAGGTCCTCATAAAGGCATCGCCCTCCACGCTGCCCTACTTGCAAACGCGGCGGACTCATACAATACAACGCTTCCTTTTTTATTCAAGCTTTTGAAATGCCTTGATTGTTTAGATGCCTAATGGCTAAGAATAAGGCAAAGATTTTGATATTACATAGTCAAGTAAACGCACTTCTAAACTATAAGTAACGCCATCTATTATTATTTTTAATCCTTTTCGCTATTACAAGGCAATTAAAACAAAACAAATATATCACAAGACATAACATAGTAAAGGAAATATTCTAATGAGCGTTGCAATGCTGACTCGATAGGGTCCCTCTATCAGTTTTGTATAATGGGTACTTCTTACTGGAACATCAGCGCATCTCCCGAAAAAACTCTTAAGATTATCCGCATGCCAATTGCATATGTGTATAGCCAAATATATTCGAACATTAAGGTAAATAAAACTTATTAGTTAACATGTTACAAAAGATAAAAGTATGTACTCTAAAAGTCTATGGGTAAAGTCTCGATGGGTGGCATTCCACAACGACGAGGTTTTCGAGAAAGTTTCTACCTTGCACAACCGCGTTGTCGAATACTCTGTCCTCAGCGGTATTTCCAAACATTTACGACTTAGGGGGCTTCAAGAAAAGAGCGTATACTCCTTAAAGGCCGGCAACGCATCTGCGATTCCTCTGGTGTTGCGGATGTCCATGGGCGTCGGATCAAATAATTTTAGACGGTCCATTGCTCGTTCGCCCCTTTCTCTTATAAAAAAAAGGTAATAATATCTTGTATAATTATATAACTATAAAAGAACAGTGGATAATTAACGAGTAAAAAAATCAACTGTTTCTTTATTATAACTTCAATACGTACTTAAAAACAGACATTACTGTAACTATGTTAATCTTCCTTTTCAATATTTATTTTATAAAACACAAACCTCATTTTAGCGACAAACTTTTTAATGCAACGGTTTCAAATTCATCGCATTCAATCGCCACATTTGTTACACAATACCAGTTCTATTTTTCCCTGTGTTGTAATATTTGATTAATTGTTAGCGATTTCTTGTCTATTGTCAGATAATGGCAGGTGACAACCATTGTCTATGGGAAGCGGCGCGTATGAAGATAACAAAGGTAGGGTGGTTGTAGTCAGAAATGTTGCGCGTAGTTGATATCATATTTGATGGAGTGTTCCATACAATTTAACGTGCAAAAACATATTTCTGATTTGTGAAAGGTAATTCAATACTTCTTGTAGTCGCACAAACTTATTTGGTCCGGTAAGAGTGCTGTTGATCATGGCACGATGGCTACTTTACTTTTGTCTTTCTCCAACGACATATATGTTTGTCGTACTATAACAAAATAGGTGGTTGTTTGTGAATTTACTGCCCAAACTGACGTATTATAATTGAAAAAAAAATGCAGATATATTGAAAGCGTAACTAGAATTTTTTTTATTATTTTCCTTGAAACAGCTAAATCGATTAAAAAATAAATTTAAATACTGACTTTATGAATGTAATCACCAAAAAGATTATCCAATTCTACGTAGAATTTCGTTTAATTACCGTACAGTTTTGAAAATAGGAAAGCCTTTCAAATGGCATATGGAAAAATTTTACGCATGAAATAAAAAAGGCCATTTATACGAAATGTACAGAATAAATGGTTTGAAATAAAACCATTTATTGGAATAGTTCGATTTAAATTATTCAAAGATTAAATTTCACAGAGTAAAATATTTAAAAGGTCTAATATTTTTTATAACGATTTAAAAGAATACCAAGAAATAAAGCAATTTAAAAAATATTTTAATTTTAATAAATAAATGAATTTCGATGATTGTTGAAGAGGTTCAATTAAATTTCATCGTACTAATAGAATCAATAAAAATATCTTGCATCCCTTCATGCGAAACCAAAGCGCTTGGATAATGTCATATGAAAACGTGGTAACAAGTATATAAGAATTAAAAAAAAAATCTTGGTTATAAGGATAAAATCCATTCCGGCCGACACATAAATCAAGTAAGGACGATATTAAATATTCGTTAAGGGATCGCGGGGATTCAATAAGCCATTAATAATATTATTGAATACATTCTCGTTACGAGTAACCACAAATCAAGATGGTATTTGTTCAAACGGGAGATATTGCTAGCTCGTGCAGTTGTTTATATTTGATTTAAGTTACAAAGCTTAAAGTATTTTTAAGATTAGACTTCACTTAAATTCATTAATATTTATAATTAAAAAAAATAGGTATTTAAATATTGTATGTTCCTCCCAAGTAGGGTTGGCGACAGGCAGGCAGCCGGCCGTAAAGACTAAAGCCAAAACTTTAAGGTTTTATAACCTTGTGTGCCGACCCCACGTGAGTGGGAAAAGGCCAGGGAGATGATGATGATGAAATATTGTATTTTATTGGAAATAAAAAATAAAGAGGACCATCGTTATCTTGCATAGTATTTACTCTTCCACTCATCAGCCGATATATCAGAATTCACCCCCTTCTTACGCATGTCCTTTTTCAGACAATCCATCCATACTTTGTTCAGTCTTCCTCTACCTTTAGCAGAAAATATTTTCATAATATTCTTGTACAAGGGCAACGTTACAAGAAAATACGAGAAAACAAATAGTAAAAGACATGTTTAATGTAAATTTTCAAAACGAGAGAGTAAGAACTTTTAAATACTTGTAAAATTCACAAGTAAACATGAAAATGAGGCAAACAATCTCATGATACAGTTTAGAATAGTTATATGGCGATAATTATTTACTATGGTTTCCAATTTACTGTTGAATTCCGTCTAACTACATCACACTGAGAGTTAACAAAACGTTTCTGTATTAAGATGATTATATATAGTCTTACAGACAAATTACAAAGAAATAACAATATAATGTAATTAAATTGTTTAAACATTCGTAAGATATTATTATAAGCTAATAAAACAATTGTTGTAGGCTAACACTTGCGTCTAATTTTCCAGTGAATGTGCGAGACGTAACGCGACCGCAAAGAAAACAATTGAAGTCTCGCCCTGAAGATAGACCCCTGACGGGTCCGAAACTATTCGGTGCCGGCAAATTAGCTGTGAGTGTTAGCCGTATATTAAATGGTTTTAAATCTAATTCCTCCGCCATTCAAAAGGAGAACGCTGCCATTATCTTCGGAACCTTGTCTAAAGGGACTACTTTTAATGGTATGTTTTAGTTTTTGTATTATATTTTTTAAGGTTCCTTTGAAATGTATCCCGGCTTTACATGGGTGAATGTAGGCCAAAAGAAAAAAATATACGACATATGTACTAAGTTAAGTAAGTTTTACTACTCACTAATAGAAAAGCTAGCAGGTTTTTAAATCGGTTTAAAAAGTTACTTATAATTTTTGTTTTTATCTAACAAGCAAATTGTCAGCCTAATGTTTGAATTAAATTTCTTCGAACCTTTAAAATTCTCTACGGTGTTTTAACAGCGTCAAATTGATCGGTTAAATTAAAAAAAATCTAAAACATCATTTAACTAAAAAGCCAGTTTAAACATCAAACGCTTTTGCAAACATATACTAATGTAAAAATTACAATCATAGAAAACTGGTACAGTTCGAATATTAATTCGAAATTAGTAAAAACAAACATTACTGGAAAAAACTATGCTCACGAACTTTCATTCAACAAGTGCAACTCATAAAGCAACGGCCTTTGTTTTGTTTCTAGTTCGAACTTATTTCAGAATTAACTAATTAGCATTCGAGAACAAGGGAACTGCGAACAGACTACCCTCGTTTGCAGCCGCAGTAACCAAGTCTCTGATAAACACATTCTATTTAACTGTGAACTATTTTGAAAGTTTTAGATGTTATTTTATTTTAAGTAATGAAATTGGATTTATTGACTAAAAAAACCTGAGATATGTATTAAAGAAAAAATAAAATAAAATTAGATGCATACTAAAATAATTAATTTAAAAATAAAAATGCCGGCTATCCCATCGACATAATAGGATTATGTAAATTTTACGATAAAACTAGCTGTCGCCGCGACTCCGTCCTCGCACAGTTTAAATATAGACCTACTGAATATGCATATATAACATTTCATAAAAATCGGTCAAATCATATCAGAAGAGTATGACTAACATCGAGACAAGTTTATATCGTGACAAGATTATATCGTGATAAGATTATATCAATCTGATATATTTCACATAAAAAACATTTAAAAAATGTAGCAAAACAGTTGAAATGACACTTAATTCATTCATCTAAATTCATCTCTGTGTTCTCAAAGAAACTCGTTTACGTTGTTTTAAGATGTAACCTTTTCCTTTTCACCGCGTTTATGGCTGAGCACATAAAATGCTGCTTTAAGAATAGACATTCTCTAATGCACGTTGTTATTTTCGATATATTATTTAACATGTTCCCTTGTCTATTTTAACTTTGCTCCAGTTAAAAATATTATTTTAGAATACTTCTGTTAATTGTTTTAAACGCTGGAAACTTTCCAACCAAAACACAGGTATAGAAACTCCTTTCTCTATTTCTTTCAGAGAATAAAAGGGACCACAATTTGTTTTATACGAGTCGAGATGTTTTCATAAATGTGCAGTGGGATCTCAGGATTAAAAACATCTTAAATAGCGATATTTTAAGCGCCCATTACTTTGTGTAAAAGTGTGGCATTAATGGCTCTTGTTTACTCGAAAATGTTTGTCATTGGCCAGATGCGACTTTCCCAATGACTTCTACAAAAATATTTTCATTTCTATTTTTGCTTTTAACGACCAAAAAGTTTTAAGGAACATCATTCTATAATTATAAGTGAGAAAAAATAAAAGAATTATACAGTTTTCATTTTTCTGACGTCATAATTGTTCGCAGGCAAAGTTTTAAAACATGATGCCGATACTCTCTTAAGATACTGGATTGGAAGGGAAAGTGGATTTGACGGAGGAGAGACGCATAGGAAGAGGTAATATATCCTATTTCTGTACGTTCCCTCCTCTGTCGATTAAAGGTAGGCAACGAATCTGCAATTGTAGATGTCTATGGACAGCGGTCGCTTCGCTATTAACTCGTATTCAGGTGACCGCTCTCTCGTTTGCCATCTTGTGATTTAAGAAAACACCACAAAAAGATTGATATTATCCGTATGTCTAAATGTGCGATGTTTAAATAAAATGATTATTGAGTATTGAATGTTGATAACCAGTAGTGAGTTCGAGTTGTAATCATTTTTAATCTATTTTAGTTTTTAGCTTAACAAAGTTTGTTCAGTACTAAACTACAAATCTTAAACAAGTCAATAAAGTGTCAGCGTAATTAAGAAAACGAACCAAACTCATTCATACACTTAAAGTTATTTCAAGTTGAAGTTGACGGAGTCAGCTCAATTTCTCACTTCGTTAGTGGAGAAACATGAGTATTGCTTCTCTTCGGAAGCAGTTTAAATTTTGTATAACGGGAAACTTTTACTCGTGCATTACACACTATGTAAATATCAAAAGATTGGAACAAGTGTCAGTTGGATTATTTAACATTCAATAAATTTCCAAGGTCAATTACGAAAAAAACTTTTTTTTTAAATTATCGTTCGTTTACTTTTTTGTAAAATGACATCCATTAAATTTCTTTGTTTCTAATCTTTCAGTAAATTCAGACTCTGTTAAATGTCGCTCAATTAAATCTAGTAATTACATCAACAAATGTACGTAATAATGGCAACATAATGAGATACATCTGTCAACTTGTCGTAATTTAACCGATTCACTTCATCCCATCAAAGAACAAAAATCTCGTCGTTTAATAAAACAATGAATTTAATTTCGAGTGCAAACTGCCGAAATTCGTTTTCCATTGAAATTTCATAACCGAAATATTTGGTTCATTGTTGAAGCAAAATGTTGCGCGCCACCGCCCCTCGCTGCGGTAATATTTTCTACAGAGCATCGCTCTCCACTCTCCCTACAAATAATTTCAACGCAAATTATTTTTGTATCTACGAACTTTGAATGATACCACTCTGTTCTATTTAAAAACGTATTTATTTAAATGTCAAATTACTGGCAGATAATAAAAAAAAAGTAAAAAATCGTCATAACCGAAAAACAATCTATTTCCATCAATAACTGTAATACCAAAAAAGAAATTTATGTTACAATCAATTTAAATATTAAAACATTTTAACAACATTTAAAAGACAGTATTATCTGTTAAATAAATGTCACATAGGAAAGTAAACAAAACAATAAAATTGCTAATCAAATAAAAAACACTATCTCGTTAATGCGGTTTGGATTCGACCCGCGCTCGCAACAAAAACAATCAACATATAACAAAATCACATTCCCAAACCACTGCTAACTAACCTCGGATTACAAACTAACGATACTGGCCATTGATAAATTGGAACTGCAAATATTATAAGAAAAAAAACTCTTAATTGTTAATATTTTGCATAGGTTCTGACTTTCTTTTCAATTTGTTTAGCTGTGTGATTATATTTAACCACTCTAACACTGACCCATAATACGGACGTAATTAAAGCTAAAAATATACTTCACGAGTGTTATTTAAAAAGACATAATGTAATACATAAATAATACTATTTCGGACAGAAGTCCTACCATCTCGGCGGTGGAAGGATTTATGGTCGTTTTATTTCACAACTTTCCTCAGAGGCACTCGAGCACGGAGAGACATAAAACCTACATAAAATCAAGCATATGCACTTTTATATAAATCAATGAATGAATTTTAAAATGTTTTTAAACTCTGTTATCTAATAAAAGTAATCATTTACACTAGTATATATGTTTGATCGTATGCAGGTTTTTAAGATTGCACTGTTACCTTTAAACGGTGTGGTACAAGAGTAAGTCTCGAGCTACTTGGTTTTTTAAGTAATCACTAGTTTCCAAAAAGATAATTTTTCTTTTCCAATTCTAAAAGATATCACATAAATTGAAATTCGGTTAGGAAGCTAATAAATGTAAAAAGGGGCAACTTTTAATTTCGTAAACGTTCCGATGCTTTAGCTTTTATTTAACAGGCTATAAAAATGTCCACTTATTTTTATTCTAACAAGCGTAATCTTAAGGCTTACTTTACAGGCTCTTTGGCATCAAACTGACTTTCGTCGGAGTTATGGAGGCTTGTTGGAAAAACCTTTTGTAAATTATACAAAAATAATACAGAAGTAAGTAATATTTCGATACGAGTTTAGATTTCGCACGAAATAAACTTAAATGTGTCAAACTATTTTTAAATTATGAATACAATAGTTAATTTGTGGTCACTGAAAAGATTCTCTCTCTCTCTATCTCTCTGCCTAGCTCGTATCCCACATGGTGGTGGGGTCGGCTTTTCCAAACAGTTTCCTCGCCCTATCCTCGACACCTTCATCTGAGACTTGTCACTCACTCATATCTTTTAGCACTGAAAAGACTAACAAAATCATTATAAATATTGAAAATGACTAATGTACAAAAACTCGAATGGAGATTGTTTTTCGAGCTGAATTTTATTTGCACATCGCGTTTATACTTTTCCTTAGGTTCGATTGTAAATCCGGGTAATTTAGGGAATGGTAATACACCACTTTAACAAAGCGTTTGATTTATGTTAATAGCACAACTTTTAATTTCGTAAGACTCTTAACGCTTTACACGTTTCTTTACCGCCGCTATAAACCTGTCTACGCAGAGTATTTTTAATAACAAATGTTAGCTGCGGATACATTTAATGTTTTCTTAGGCTTTGGTTTACTTTTAAAATTCTTCTTGAATTAAAAAAAATACATAACTATCAACTGAGGTAAACAATTTTTAGGAACTTCTTCAACATACGTTTTCACATTTTAGACAATTCACACAAAACATAAATTAATTAACCTAAACTTTTTACGTGAACTATCGTACTATATGTTAACTCTATTGTTGAAAAACGGTTGTGAAAATCCTTTTTGTCCTTTTTTATTATTTTTAACATAGGTGCAAACAAAATAAGAATATGAATCTGTTGTATATCTAGACGAATAATTACTGTCTCAGGAATGTAATGTTTTATATACTTAATATAAGTACAACTTTTTTCTTAAAAGCTTCTTCCTTCTTTCGCGCTGTCTTCATGATTGAATTATATTTATTCCCAATGATTAATTGAAACAAGTAAAAGTACCCGACTGAAGTACAAATATATACCTATGTATATATTTGTACTTCAGTCATGTGTTTCAGTCAGTCAGTATAATTGAAACACGTATAAGTACCCGACTAAAGTACAAAAATATACCTATGTACCTATAAATATGTACCTATGTATATATTTGTACTTCAGTCGGGTACTTTTACGTGTTTCAATTAATCACGGGGAATAAATATAATTCAATCATGAAGACAGCGCGAAAGAACGAAGAAGCTTCTAAGAATAAAGAAAACATAACAGAAGTACAACCAACATGCCGATGACAACAGAACGTGACATATTATACTATTTGTATGGGGCAAAAACTCATACTTTTTTGGTCAACTTTTTTCACTAGTTTATCAACTTAATTTCGTTGAAAATATTAACAAAACTCTTGTGTGCATTAACGTTAGAGTTATAAGAGCCGGGAGTGCATTAGAGACGCGAGCGCGGGGATGCGAGTTTAATACTTGTTGTTTCACAATGTTGTTGTTGCTACTTCCTTACCTAAAGCAAGTTAATTGTAACAACTTTGAAATTTGGCAAAATGGACGCTTTCTATTTTGGGAAAATTATTCTAAAGAATTATTTATATTATATTTTGCCTGTATTATAAAAAATCCATAAACACCGCGCGTTATAATAAATCTCTCTTATTACAATAATTTGGTTCCTACCAGGCGGTGTAAACAGGTAAATCTGTTGAACAATGCCTGGAAAAGCACATCATAATTAGTTCAATATACGTCTACGTGACTACGTCATAGTCAACCACGCTGGCCCATTGCGGGTTGGTTGACTTCAAACATATCTTTGAATTTCTGCTCAGATATGTGCAGGTTGCATCACTATGTTTTCCTTCACCGTAAGAACGTCGGATAAATGTACATATGTAAATCGCGAATCGAAAAACACATTGGTACATAGCGGGATTCGAACCCAGGACCTGCAGATTGCAAGTCAAGTGCTAACCCCTAAGTCACCGACGCGCTGGAAAAGCACACGAGTACGAAAAATAGAAAAGATATAGAATATGACAGGAAGCATATCTTGGTTCTACATTTACAGGTACAGCATCTTCGGTTTGCCATCCTTAATCAATATTTTATTCTTTACTCATTGTATCACAAATCTAGAACCCATCAAATCTGTACCAACTATAATAGGTAGTAAAGCATTATACTTTCCCGGGTTAGCGGTCAGATCATAAATATAGTGATGCCTTTGATAAGTAACAAATGTACGTGTCCGGGGAAGACAAATTGAACGCACCGGCGACCCCACGTCAGATGACCTCGCAACGACGACCGCGTTTTACCCGGCCGATTCCATTCAATACACATTTCACTAACCTTTAGGAGCCCCTTTTTATGATAACTGATTTACGATTTGTTAAAATGATTGATATTGTAAAATATTATCTGTGCTATTTTAATATACTAAACATTTTTTCCCAATTGTGGCATATTCATAGAACCAGTAAATGCTATCTTTCTAAGAAGCCTTAGGAACCTTAGTTACTGGCAAACATAGTACTGGCTTGTCCATTAGACAAGGAACTAAAAAAATCTATCTACATTGTCAATAAAGAGGGTCGGTGGCTCAGGGGTTAAGCACTTGACTTGTAAACGTTGTAATTTGACCTACATTACAACGAATAGGTTCGAATCCCGCCATCTACCAATGTATTTTTCAATTTACATATGTACATTTATTCGGCGTTCTAACGACGAAAGAAAAAATTGTGATGTAACCTGCACATATCTGTGAAGAAATCGAAAGATATATGTGAAGTCAACCCGCACTGGGCCAGCGTGGTTGACTATGGCCTAGTCACCCTTAACTTAGGGTAGGCTCCGATCTCAACAGTGGAAACATATATCGAGCTAATGATGATGACATTTTTAAAATATACCCATACTCTTACGAAGTGGTTATACTCTCCAAACAAAAGAATAAATGTAGAGTAAAACTTTAATGAGGATTGCTTTTGGCAACTGTCATTGTAACGGCCAAATGGTTTTCATTATTGCTCGTATAGACAGTGGGTAGCAGGAAAATTATCAGCCTTCCTACAGCAATGTCCGCCATAAGGTCTACGGGCTGTCATTTCTCTCGCTCTACACAATGACCTGACAAAAAATTTTAAGCAATTGTTTTAATGAGGTTTTTTACGTAGTGAATATTTTTGGTGCCCGACTTACTTTTGTGCAAGGAGTATTAAAATATTTGTTTAATAGCTATGTATAAATTTAAACGGCGACCTGGAGATTGTTTTACGAAATAGGAATAAAGCTCCGAAATTAGAGACGGCAGAGGCCTCAATTGAAAAGTAAATTAATATAAATCTAATTTACAAAAAAAATATTAAAACACTCCTGTATTTTGCTAATAATGTTTTCTAGCTAACGCTCGTTTATAACAAAGGCTTCCTGTTAAAATTAGATCCAGTCAGATCTGCTAATCCGTTGCGAATTGATCATTGCAAATAACGTCAATTGTTAATACTTTCCAAGATTCGTATTAATTTAATAATAGAATTCAATACTCATAAATCATCATCATCATCATCAGCTCACTATACGTCCCCACCGAGGGGCTCGGAACCTAAGTAAGGGGTGACTAGGCCATAGTCAACCACGCTGGCCCAGTGCGGGTTGGTCGACTTCACACATATCATTGAATTTCTTCTCAGATATGTGCAGGTTGCATCACCGTAAGAACGTCGGATAAATGTACATATGTAAATCGAAAAACACATTGGTACATGGCGGGATTCGAACACAGGACCTGCAGATTGCAAGTTAAATGGTTAACCCCTGAGCCACCGACGCTCGAATACTCATATCCATCATATAAATTAATACTTCTCATATAATTATATAAAGAAATAAATACGATAAAAAAATATTTTCCAATATATCAAGCGCGTAATAAATTGTTAACCTTTTTATTGGAATATATTAGTAATTCTTAGAAATCCTCTCTTCGATTTAAGTGGCGAAAATAGAACGTACGAATTTCTTAAAATGATCTATTAATTATTAATTTAGGAGAAAGATTTATAGGTAATCTGACATCGTTTACGAATCTTATCTCCATTTAGTGTGATATGAAAGAAAATCGTCTTTTATTATTTATACTAAAAGTAATGGACGATAATTCCCTCTTAAATGATCAATGGATAATATCTATATAGCCTTTAGATTTACCTAACGTTAGAAAATATCAATCTAGATTTAGCTTAACATCAATATAATTCAATAATTAAATTAATAGGTATATCAAAGAGTGTTCTTTATATTTAAAATGTAGGTATGAAGGTTAACAGTGGTTTTTAATTAAACAAGGCAAAATTATGGCAAAATACTAGGTAAATATCGTCTTGATTGCCTATCACGTGTTACATCATTACGCTCTTAATATTGTTGATCGTCGCAACGTTACTGCGAAATATCATTTTAGATTAAATATCCAATTAGAACAAAAATAGACTTCTTGAGATTATAAATCGAAACAAAAATCACTAAAACAATTACGATGAAAAAAAAACATTGGAAACATGGTCATATATACGAAGAAATTTGGACGTTACAATGACTAAAGCATTGTAACCTCCAAACATAGGCTTGGTGTGAGGCTTTATCTACAACGCACCTTCTCACAAATCATACGCCTGTTGTGTAAATATCATGCTAACTTAAAATATATATTTCCTATATTAATGAAGAGACAATTCTCATTATCAAAGGGTACATTAATAGCGTTTGATAGCTACAGATTACTTCCGGTGGAAGGTACATCGTCCTCCGACCCATTTCCGGTCTGTCTGTATTGTTTAATATATATAATGGTAAGTAAATACAATTTATTAATATACAAAATATGAAATTTTATATAGACATTTTAATACGTTTTGTTTTCCCGAAGCTAGCCACAATTTGTTAACACCAAGTAAATTAAAAAAACTATCCAAGTGAAATAAAAAAATAACAAAATTAATTAATAAATATATTTAGCTTCCTTTGTTATTGAAAATTAAAACATTAAAAAAATAATTTTTATTAAAAAAAAATTGCACAGTTTATTAAAGTTGTAATGAAAGGACTTAAGAAGGCCAAATGATAGCCAGACCGGGGAGCGTCCGTCTGAATGATATTTATTGCCTCTTAATATTAAGACAAAGCTTTCATAAGAGCTTTCGAACGTGCCTGATGAAAACAACCGAGGTCTCTCGTGACTCTATGTAATAATACTGGACTCTCGCTACTCCGTGTAATAATTCTAGCGTCGGCTCTGTGTAATGTTTTCTGAAACAGAGTTTTATTATTAAACGCTTTGATGTCCATTATTAATATTCTACGCGGTAATATTAATAATTTTAATTGACTTATTCTAATGAAACATATGACTTATTCCAATGATGAGTCATTATATACCAAACATAATGTAAAATTTACAGTAAATAAGTACACTTATGTAAAGCCTTTGCCCGCGATTTCATCTTTATGAATTTAAAAAGCATAATAAATCTATTATTTTATTACTCCTTTCTGTTAATTTACATTTTACAAATATAGAAAATATATGTAGTTAAAATAACGTCATCTAGTTATTAGAGTAAGTAATGTTTTGAAAGACCAATACAGGACGATTATCAAAACAAGAACTTGAAGTAGTGTGTATTTATAGTGTTTTATTACTAATAGTTATTTTTGGTGTATTTTAAGAGGTAATTTTGAATTATTTACCTATTATATTTATATTTAATTTTAAATTATTCCTCCCAATTAGGGTTGGCAACAGGGAGGCGGCCAGCTGTATAAAATTAAGCCAAAATTTCAAGGAATATAAAACCTTGTGTACCTACCCCACGTGAGTGGGATAAGGCCAAGGAGATGTTGATGATAGAGATCTTAATTACGATTATTAATAAGTTTTTATTTATTTATAAAATATCTAACATAAACACATGTCTCAGATAATTATGATTAACGTACAATTTCTGACAAAGCTAATAAATAAAAAGAGATGGCAACTCGCAGATACGGGAACATCATAAATAACGTTCTTTGTTCTCGTTGTTTAGATTAACTTGTATCTGTTTACTGCAAACATAAATCATTTAATTAGGCCACGTGAAAAAATACTAACGGAATCCATCCATCGAAACATTCGTATATTAAAATATATTTAAAAATCAACCAATAGTAAAACTACACATCTAATTTCAGAATTTAAAAATTTTCCACAATTTTGCTTGATGATCACCACAATTCATTTCAATAAATCTATTGACAATGTTTCCGATATGACATTAAACAGCCGCCTTACAGTTAAACAAAATTATCAATTTGTTAACCGTGAAATTTGAATGCCAAGATAACTGTACAATCTCTGTTTTTGTGAGGTTAAAATGTCACTTACCGAAGTCTGCACAGGACACATACATATGAACCACTTATCCATATATCTTTATCTGTAGTCATATATGTTTAATCCCCTCTTACGCATATCCTCTTTCACATAATATTTTCTTATACTTACCATCATCACCTCAATATGCTTCCCCACTGAGGGGCTCGGAGCGTAACCTAAGTTAAGGGTGACTAGGCCATTGTCAACCCTACGCTGGCCAAGTGCGGGTTGGTTAACTTCACACATATCTTTGAATTCTCAAATATGCCCAGGTTGAATCACAATGGTTTCCTAAGAACGTCGGATCGAAGAACACATTAATACATGGCGGGATTCAAACCCAGGACCGGCAGTTTACAAGTCAAGTGATTAACCTCTGAGCCACCGAAGATTTATACTGACTCTTAAGATATTATTATGCAGTAATATATTTAAAAAAGTGTCTAGTTTGTATACTATAAAACGTCTAAGGTAAAAATATGTCCTTTTTATTGGAGAAACACGTAGGGGATTGTGTTGAAAGTATTGTCGAATAAATTACATGCGCGCGTGACGTGGGTCACCCGGTCAGTGGAATTCGTGCTTTTATCAGCAGCCCGCCATATATTATATTAAGGTACAAGATAAATTTATGTTCTATGATCACAGACAGAAATCTTGTACAAGATTATAATAAGCTAGCTATTATTAAAATGATTAACGGTTGGTATTTGAGAACAAAACCTATGTATAAAACCTATCGTCATCCTTGTCAAAGATAACCTTTGACAAAATAGAGATAATAACATGTTTTAAATGGGGATTTTAGTCTCAGAAACCTACGGTAAGTATTTGAAACAAACTCTGCAATGGGAAACCGAAGAAGTCGTAATCATTTTTTATGATAGTGGAAATTTGACGAGGCCAGGATGATGTTTAAGTTGACCGACATGTGTTTAAGAAACAATGTAGATAATTAGATGTAAGGTGTATTTATTGGAAGGCTTATGGGGCGATATGTTCACATTGCGAAAAAGCCTCTTAAATTATTAAATAAAAAAAAAATGATAGTGGAAAGAAAACAAATAGCAATTTAGCCTTTAAGGTACCTGTTTTGGGAAAAGTAACGCTCCATACAAATTGTATGTCTAATCTTTAGTTAGTTTAAGTTAGTATGGGTAACCTAATGGATAAATATATTTCATTGGATCCTAAATCAACGTTTAAAGTCTTCTTCTGCATTAAACTTTAGTACCTTGCTTATAATCAATTTTGTCAAATATATCACAAAACATAATAAATTTTAAAATATTATTCATTGTTTAGTTTGCATAATATTACATAACTTAGCAATGCTCGTAAAGTCGCGCACGAGCGCTCTTTTGTAAATTTTTATTTAGTACAGTAACAAATGTTACATGTAGGGGGCGCTGTAATTTATGTGCGCTGACCGCTAGCGCTATCGCCGAAAGGAAAACGCTTGTAAATACCAAATACAGTTATGTTCCGCTCGGGATGATTTCCTTGCTTTTGCTTTACCCGAATAAAAATGCAAATTTGTATATTATATCAATAAATATATTTCATAACGCATGAGTTGTTACAAAATCTGACTCAAATGAAAGTTCTAGTCACGAAAGTGTTACCTTTTCTGTGGGTTTAGACCTGCGTGATGTGTGTATTTATTTTCAAAGCCAATGCGAGGGATGACGATATATATCAATGAGATATGGCGCCATCTAATGGCTACATTTGAAAACAAAAATTTTAAAATTTACACTTTAAACTAAACAAACTATAGTGTTATATGCAATGTTCTTTTTATTTTAGCAAATACTCGAAAACATTATTAAAATAATTTAGAAATGTAAAGAAAATTAAGCCAAGTTAGATTTGAACTGGTTTTTAACTAATTTAGAATTTTATTTCATACTTCTAATGTATATGTTTTGTGTCAATGTTATACAAACTGTGACACTCCCGAGAAGACGAATCGATTGACATCTCACTCGTGAAAATAGATTTGGTCGTTTAGGCTATAGGCCGTTACATTGCAATTTAAATAGATACAAATGTATGTATATGGAATATATAAAAAACAAACTTACATACACGTGAAAAGAGTTATTACAAATAGAGTAATAAAATAAAAAGTTCCATACGTTTTATCTTTAAAATAATTATCGTTCAACAAAAAAAAAATCATATAGATCTATTGATTATGGGTGTCAATTGGTGGAGTTTTTATTTATTTATATTACATCAATGTTCATACAAAAAAAAATCCCCCTCCCCCACTAATGTTTTCAGTAATAAAGCTTTCGAATGCACTCTCCCCGGCTCTATGGAGTGGAACTAAAATTTTTGATAAATTGATACTAAATCATGTTAACTTCTAACGTCGTTGTACTTTAAATGATTTGTTACTTTCATCATGTTGAAATATAGACGCAATGGTCAAATCAGAGCATAGACTGTTCGAAATATTCTTACTTAGTTATAAGTTATATTAATAAATGCGAAAGCTTAGATAGATAGATGTATGTTTGTTTGAAGGTATCTCAGGAACGGCTCAATGAATCTTAATGAAATTTGGCACAGATGTAGAACATAGTTTACAGAAAGAATTCATTAGGAATTCATAGGTTACTTATTCCTTTTTTTAATTCCGCGTATATAATATGTTCTGTGTTATCTGTTAATAAATTCTTTCACATCTTAACCCCACAAACTATCTTAACACATTCATTGCAACCAACTTGCCTGTCTCATTTTAATTAAAACAAATCGTAGTTGCAAGTAGCGGGTTACCATAAGAATCCTCTTCAGTCTATTCACAAGAAAGAGAACAATATTAGTACAATTATTACGGCAACAGAATTCGACGGTTAAACGTAAAAAATCTTTTGATACACATCACAACAAAACATTAAGGAGAAAGTGAGCTCATTAACGCTGTTAGGATTCCGTTCACGAGCATTTCCACAACAAAAACAATCAGCATGTAACAAATCACAGTGCGGCCCACCCCTATTAACTACCCGTACCCTCTACCCTTATGTTAAACTAACTGCTAATTCCTGCAACAGAAGAGAATAGAACAAAAAGTAAAATAAAAATATTACTACTTAATGTAAACCTTACCAATGTTAATATCATTTTAATTATTCAGCTATTTCAGCAGGAGCGTCAGGAGTTAAGCTCTGGACTTGTAATCTGCAGGTCCTGGGTTCGAATCCTGCCATGTACCAATGTGGTTTGCGACTTTCGATTAACATATATACATCGTTCGACGTTCTTACGGTGAAGGAAAATACCGTAATGCAACCTGTACAAATATCTGAGAAGACATTTAATGATATGTGTGAAGTCAACCCGCAGTGGGCCAGCGTGGTTGACTATGGCCTAGTCACCAATAATTTGGGGTAGGCTCCGAGCCCCTCAATGAGATGATGAATTCAGCTTTAACCGTGAACGTTACAAGTTCATTTAATGTGTGGAGGCCATAAATTATTAAAGATATATTTTGACATATAAGTAGCTCTAGACCTTGGCCTTTTATCTCTACAATATTAGTATTATACATGTATTCTAAAGACCTAACTCTGAAAGTCTGTACATAGTATAACAAAGGCTGTGAGTATAAATAATATTTTAGTGTAAAGAACCGCTATCATCTCGACACCGAATAATTTATGGCCACTTTATTTCGCGAGTTTTCAAACAGGCGAGTGCCAGCCGCTATTGTTTAATGTATTCCTTGCCTACATTATAATATATTTCCTAGACTAAACCATCACTTAATTTTTTTATACCTAAAATATTTCATGACTTAGAATTAAAAGCACAGATCTCAGTCAACATTATTAATCGTGGGTTTCTAATACCAAAATCTCAGTATAAAACATATCGTCCCTGTCATTATCATTGACAACACAAAGATAACAATATATATTAATCGGAGATGTTAGTCTGAGAAACCCACGGTAAGTAAATTGATTGGTTTCTATTTCGCAAGTTGTGGTTAGGATATTGAAGGGATTTTAGTTTATCATTTGATTTCTCACTCCACGAACTGGTAATAAGTTCATCGGTTGGAAGAGCTTTCAATTCTCAATAGCTTTATAGTCTTATATTGTACATAGTTTTGATTGAAATGACGGAAGATGACGACGAAAGATGATGACGAATGACGGAAGGGAAGGCCAAGCTGGCCTCTAAGAAGCTTGGTGTCCTAGGGAGAGCGAAGCAGTATTTCACGCCAGCCCATCGCCTACAGTTATACAAAGCGCAGGTTCGGCCACATATGGAATACTGCTCGCATCTCTGGGCTGGAGCTCCTAAATACCAGCTTCTTCCTTTTGACCGCGTGCAACGACGTGCCACTCGAATCGTCAATGACCGGGGTCTTACCGATTGGCTTGACTCACTGGCTTTGCGAAGGGATGTCAGTTCCCTTTGTATCTTCTACCGCCTTTACCACGGGGAGTGTTCCGAAGAATTGTTTGGAACCATACCTGCCGCCGAGTTCCGTCATCGCACGAGTCGACAGAGCGCCAAATTTCATCGCTACCATCTCGATGGGTGGCATTCCACAACGACGAGGTTTTCACGAAACTTTCTACCTCGCACAGCTTCGTTGTGGAATACTCTGTCCTCGGCGGTATTTCCAAACAGTTACGACTTAGGGACCTTCAAGAAAAGAGCGTATACCTTCCTTAAAGGCCGGCAACGCATCTGCGATTCTTCTGGCGTTGCGGATGTCCATGGGCGTCGGATCAAATAATTCTCGGTCCGTTGCTCGTTTGCCCCCTTCTCCTATAAAAAAAAAAAAAAAAAAAAAAAAAAAAAAAAAAAAAAAAAAGATAGATGAATCTGGAGAACAATAACTGGTGCTCCGACTCTACGTGAATAAATAAAATAAAATAATAAAAATTTTTCCTTTATGGGCAAGGGACTGTTGTCCAAACTGGGGTGGTAACCTAAGTGATGGATCTGAATGGGGTATGGACAAGGAGATAATTATTTATTTATTTATTTACTAGCTTTTAACCGCGACTCCGTCCGCGCGGAATAAAAAATTGAAAACGGGGTAAAAATTATCCTATGTCCGATTCCTGGTTCTAAGCTACCTGCCCACCAATTTTCAGTCAAATCGATTCAGCCGTTCTTGAGTTATAAATAGTGTAACTAACACGACTTTCTTTTATATATATATAGATTTATTATACTGTGTTAACCTTGGAAATACAACTATGTCCCACAAAATTATTTAAAATAATTTGACTGCAGGATCAAAAAATTATTTTTAAATTTAAATTAATATAAAATAAAAGTAAATAAGTTAAGTTAATTTAAATTAAAATAAATTTAAGGAAAGCATAAATTAAATGAGTAATGAGAAAAAAAATATTATGGTTATGAATGTAATGTAAATGAATTAAATGATTGTAGCTCTTCTCAGAATAGATTAGTAGAAAACATTGTCAATTTCGATAGCATTAATATTGTAGTTATAGAGCATGGATTTGTAAAAACTTAGTTAATCGTTTACTTAGATATTTTATCTTCGTAAAGATTAAAAAAGTGGAATCAAATATAGTATGCGTAATAGAAGTATCAATAATAATGTTCCAAGTACAGTGGAAACGTTCAAGTACGCACGTTATCTCGGCGACGGCTTACAATTTACGAGCACTTAATGTCTCGGAGGTTCCCTGAGAGCCTTCCAAATATTGCAAGAGAACTGTTTATTTTGGTCTCAGTTTTATGTGTGTATTATTGTATGTATGGTGTATGTATATAAGGTATGACTGTGTAATTGTACTGGTTGAATACACGTTGAAGGTTGTCTGAAGGTTTATATACAATCTAGACTATATTTAGTTAAAATACACATAGGCCAAGAGATAGATTACTTCTCACATTATTTATTTACGATCTGTGGGCCTAGCACGAATATTGGTGGCAATCGCCATCAACATTTGTTATAATTTGTTTAGCGCCCTCTATCGGGCGTAAATTACATCAAAAATCTCAAACTAATTTTGACATAATCGATAATGACGATACGAAGGCTATTGTCACAAATATTCGTGCTAGACCCTTTGATAGTGTTCATTTTCTTCTCTAAATACGAATAAATATAAAAGTAAATTATAAAAGAGGAAAATAATAATAATAATAATTAAAATAAAATTCACTTCTATAACTATTATAGACCCAAATTCATCAAATAAAAGAACGTAACGGTTTCTTTGTAATGTATAACAGAAAGTTCAAAACGTAACTCATTTTCAGTACAACGAACTCCACTCAGGAGGCAATCTGACGAAATGAAACGTCATTAATACGATAACGAGATCAATACGTTATCAACATTTAACAATAATTATAGCACTTTGTTATGTTTGAAATTAGATACAAAAGCTTTTTATTTTAAGGAAATTCTCTATTATTTTTTCAAACATACCTGTTCATCATCAGCTCACTATACGTCCCCACCGAGGGGCTCGGAGCCTACCCCAAGTTAGGGGTCTAGGACATAGTCAATGCTGGCCAAGTGCGGGTTGGTTGACTTCAGACATATCATTGAATTTCGTGGCAGATATGTGCAGCATCACGATGTTTTCCTTTACCGTAAGAACGTCGGATAAATGTACATATGTAAATCGATAATTGAAAAACATACCTGTTAGTATACATGCACTTTTTAGTGAATGAAAATGTAAGATTGTACATTTTACTTAACACATGGATATCATTAGGCTTAGAGATTTCTTTTCCTATCAATATTCTAAATAAAACATCGAATGGACATTTAATAACACTTGAAACGAGAGAAAACTTAGTTTTATAACGTTTTACAAAACCACCGACTTTAAATGTTTCTCATTTCTAACAAATGTACTCGGAACCGGTTGATTCAACTTTTTTTTTTACTTCAAGAATTGTTGAACAGCTAATGTAGAAATAATTAATTAAATTACAATTAAGTTATTAAAACTGTTTATACCAAGCTTACTAAATAAATGTATGGATGGATGGATGTTAGAAGGTATCTTCAAAACGGCTGCATGGATCTCGCTGAAATTTGACATAGTGACAGAGTCACGGGCGAAACTGTATAAAATATGTTACTCAAGTTATTGCGTTACATTAGGATAGAAGAATTTTTGAAATAGATCCAGTAAGTAGCTTTTGAGTTCTTAAAGTTAAAAATATTTCCTCTTTTAAATATTAATGTAGACAAATATATTATGGCAAGATATAAAAAAATAATTATTTAAATTCGAGTCAACAGATCGAGGGTTGAATCTAATTTCACAATTAATTACTACAATGGAAATGTCATTAAAAATCAAATTGAACTTCAACTTCGTTAACTATTCTTTATGATTAAGATCAAATTACAAAAATTATACATTTCAGTGAGTACAATTTATTTCCGTGACTAACAATGTTCCTTATTACGCAGATACTGTACACGTGTCCGGAGTATTTGTTGAAAAATCATTGAGAACTCCAGCATTTACCTGGCATAGCAGTCTTCGACGTTCTACTGCATAGAAAATAAAACAATAAATAAAATTGTAGAGACCATAGATTAATTGAACAATTATATTTGACCTTCAAAAAATACATAAAATGATAACAAAAGGGTAGGCAGAGATCACGGACTTCCATTTGGCACGCTAATAACTAACCTCTCTCACTTCTTCATTCATACATAGATTTATTCCTCTTACCTTCCCATACTTTTCATATAAGGAAAGGATGGGAAAGGTAAGATTTGAGGGAGGGGACGCATAGGAAGGAGAAAGATTCTTTTCCTGTGCGTTCCTTCCTCCGTCCATTAAACATAGACAATACGTCTACAATTATAGATGTCTATGGGCAACAGCAGCTTCGCTATTTCAGCGAATACAAGTAGCCGATTGCTCGTTTTCCACATCTTAATAAAAAAATATATGTTATTATTATCAGGACAGATAAATCCATAAATACGATGATGTAATGCACGAATTAACTTACTCCTGCGTTGTATAAATACTTCAGCTCTTTGCTGAAACATCGTTCCGATAAGGAGAAATAAAACTAATGCGATTACGAACGGACCAAAATATCCCCATTCCAAAAAATTTAAGCATTTCATAATATATTCCTGAAATAACAAGAACACAAAACAATTAACTATTAATTTCAAATACAACAATAAATACAGTTAAATGTACATATCGACGCTGGAAAGCATAAACGCTGTAACCCTTGAAATCGCGAATATGTTTTTCACACGTTAATAATTTCAACCATTATCAAACGATAATGATTTTATTATAGGTTAGCACAAACTACACAACATTGCTAAATACCGCATGCTTGTAGGCGTATCAGCTCACGAGTTATCATTTTTTGGCTCTCCTGTAAAGTTCATACTTTCGGGGTTACAGCGTTTACGCTTTCCAGCGTCGATATAACGACAAACTTTAGTGTTATTCAAATACATAAGCAAAAAGTCCCTATGAAATATACATCTCTATGAAATATTTTGCAAAAAAAATATCGTTTGAAATACTAAATCTTACTTCTTACTAATATATATCTATACTAATGGATGGATGGATGGATGTTTGTTTGAAGGTATCTCCAGAACGGCTCAACAGATCTTGACAAAATTTGGCACAGATGTAGAACATAGTCAGGAAGAACACATACTTATTACGTTTTTTTTATTTCCGCGCGGACGGAGTTACGGGCGACAGCTAGTATAAACTTTATTTAGACAATGTTATATCTTTCTTTTTGGTATTATTTGGCTTTACGCTGTTCTCTGTGTTATTAACAAAAACGCCAGAAGAAACTCACCGAGATTATGAGACCATGATTAAGGCTTAAAGCTGCTTTTATTAACTTTCTCTAAATGATCACATTTGGAGGTAAAAATTATTGTAAGTAAAGTCTAGACAGCCACGGTATTTACATTTTGATAATGTCTAATGACATTTATTCTGGATCTGGTTGTCATTAATAAATAAACGTGAACTAAAGAGTTCTTAACATTGCTTAAAAAGTTTAATGGGCCAGATATGTGATAAAAATTATATCAGTATGTAGGCCCCATTTTTAACAACAAATTGAACCCGATGTTCGTTTGAATATGATGCCAAGGTTTCATCAAGATCTATGTAGTTTATTAAAGCGCAGACGTTCAAACATTGATTTTTTATTTAAATAGTTATTTAGATTAAGAAACTTGTTTGTAGCTTATCTCAAGCTAAAAGCAAGCTTGGTACAATGAATGGTAAGAAATCTATAAATTTATATCTCTCAAGTAGAAACATACAAATTACGTACATATAGTTCATACAAGTTCTTCTTTTCTATATACGATACAGTGTAGTGTTGTATGTAGCCTTATGATGTGTACCTAACATATTTTCAACATTTTATGATTGGACAACTTTTGTATAAACCCAGTGCAAACTCTACAGCTAATCAAAAACCTAAAAAACTTTCGTCAACGCCGCGTAATAAAACCGCGACAACTCTACGCTAACTAAAATATACGGAAAAAAAATTGAAAGCAAACGAGCTATAGCCGGTGCGAACCGGTGCCAGCTAGATTAAACCAACAGTTAGTTGTTACTATATGGAGAGAATCGGACCGAAAGTGGAAATTGAAAAAATCATGCACGCTGTTACGCGCATTGAAAAAAAGAAAATATGTCGAATATATTCCGTTTACACCTACGCTTGATTTGACTCTGAAAGGAAATAGTTTGTTCAAATAGGCATACATCGTTGTTGGAATAATAGAGAGAAAAAAATAGAAACTTCTAGAAGTAATTTGATTTTTTCTATTGTATAACTGACTAGCTTTTACCCGCGACTCCGTCCGCGCGGAATAAAAAAAAAAAAAAAGAAAAGAAAACGGGGTAAAAATTATCCTATGTCCTATTCCTGGTTCTAAGCTACCTGCCCACCAATTTTCAGTCAAATCGATTCAGCCGTTCTTGAGTTATAAATGGTGTAACTAACACAACTTTCTTTTATATATATAGATGATAACAGTGGTAGACGCCAGCAACAACATCAGTTGCACGAATTGGCCGGCTCGCCCGGTGAAATACCATGACCACACAGAAGACAGGCGTGAAGTGGAAGTAATTCCGTGTTTCGTCCGAGGCCTAATTTTAGTCCTCTTTCCCTTCCCACCCTTTTCTTATAAGGAAAGGATTGGAAGGAGAGGTGGATTTGATGGAGGAGGAGATGCATAGGAAGGTTATATATTCTCTTTTTGTGCGTCTTCTGCTTCGTTGATTGAGGGTAGGCAACGCATCTGCAGTTGCGAATGTCTATGGGCAGCGGTTGCTTCGCCATTTCGGCGAATTCATGTGGCCGCTTACTCGTTTGCCACCTTGAAATAAAAAAATATATATTTGTCATATGATCGTTTTATCCACCTACAGTTTTTATTACTAGAAACCCTGTGATGGTTCACTGGGCGCGTTAATGTTGTTACTTTATCAATGTGCAATTTTTATTACTGTCAATCTATTTCTGAGGTATTGTGGTTCAAATTTATCTTGTTAAAGTCTTAATGGTGCCTTAGACAAATAAGGGTAGTTGAGCATTACATCTTATGCCGCAATGACCACGATATTTCGTCGAGAGGAATTTAACGAGGCCGCATTTCATCGGATTGTGTTTGGAATCAAATTCATTGTACCATCAAATGAGGACCTTTTGTTCCACGCTTACATAAATCACGGCAGGAAAATTACGGACACCGTCATTTGGCAACCGTTGAACGAATCTCGCGCCCAAATTGTCGTCCGATCTTTGCGCTTACGTACATAATTCTACATTTACTGTCATTACGGTTTGCTTTTGATTTTAAAGCTGTAAAGCTATAAAACACGCGTACACATTCCTAAAAACATAGTAAAAGAAAAAAATTATCCGCAAGACATTTTAGTTAGAATATTTATATAGTCGACGACGTTAAAAATGACCTTAGTAACCACTTAACGCCTCTTAACTCAGTGGGCCTAACACAAAATATTTGTGACAAACGCCTTCGTATCGTCATCGTGTAATATGTCAAAAATTATAATGAGATTTTTGGTGTACTTTACGCCCGATAGGGGTCGCTGCACAAATTTTGTCGATGATGATGATACGAAGGACATTGTGTCACAAATATTTATGCTAAGGCCCCCAGTTCTGCACGTATAACAAAAAATCGCTATTTATATTGAGCTTCATTAACGAAGTCTGCGGAAGACGCGCCGCGTGTTCCGGCCGCTCATTAATTTAACACCATAATTTGAGTTGTTACCACGCCTAGTGTTTAATCATAACGCTTCCTAAGATAGCGTTTTTGTTAAAAATATGTGCTGATATTATTCAAATAATACTGAAAAAAAACGATTTAAATGAAAGACAAGTGATTTTTTCATTTATTTTAATTCTAAGAGTCGATGTGCTCGAGCTGCTGCAAGACTATGGTACACTTCAAGCAGTTGACGTAAGATCGGCTGCATTTCTAGCGTCAGCAACAACAACATCTGTTGCTGTCAAGTGGAAACATTTCCGTGTTCCGTGTGATGAGTGTGCGTGCTAGAGACCTAATTTTACCTTCCCCTTCGCACCCTTTTCTCATAAGGAAAGCATAGGAAGAGGAAGTATATTTGGCGAAGGAGGGGATGCATAGGAAGGGGAAATATTCTCTTCCTGTGCTTACACTCCGTTGATTAAAGTAGGCAATACATCTACAATTGCGGATGTCTGCGGGCAGCGGTCGCTACGCTATTTCGGCGAGCTCTAAGACGCTCACTTGTTTGCCACCTATATAAAAAACAAAAGCAATAATATAAAGTTACTAGCTGTCGCCCGCGACTACGTCCGTGCGCAGTTAAAAAAAAAATAGATGTTGGCCGATTCTCAGACCTACTGAATATGCTCACAAAATTTCATGAGAATCGGTCAAGCCGTTTCGGAGGAGTACGAGAACGAAAACTGTGACACGACAATTTTATATATTAGATATACTCAGTCATACAAAAAAACAAAGAGAATATCATCATATTGATGGCATGCAAAATGAAGCCGCCACGCCACCATATCTCTGTAATAAATAACACATTCAATACTCACTCGACACTGACAGATGACAACAATTCTTTCATCTCCCTTTTTAATATCACAAGTAGCGGATGACGGCGGGACTCGGGCATGAAATCTCTGAATCATACCTTCTTTCGCTGCCAAAATACTTGTAATATAACGTATTATTAACTCTGTAACAAATATTCCAACATAATACGAATGACGCTGTCTGCAATAGTACTACAACCCATTAGTTCCGACTACGAATCATAGATGGCGCCACATATGTTTTATAAAGCGATGACGAATGTCGTATGGTTTTACTTAATTCATTTATCATGTAAATGTTTGTATCAAGAAAGAGTGTTCTAAGAGCGATTCTCCCTTGTATATATTAGCTTGCCGCCTGGTGACTAATTATATAAAGTGAATAGCTCCTTCTCTTAATATAGGCTGCTTGCGCTAGTGACGGCCTAACTTAATAAAATAACCGCTTGCTTTGGTTGTAACGGTTAATCAAATACCTGGTGTTGTTACTAGGCCAATTCGGCTTATCTCTCACCCATCCCCTACAATCTGGCGCCCAACGTGGGGCCAGTCGATTCAGCAGAGGAACATCCCCTACAATCTGGCGCCCAACGTGGGGCAAGTCGAATCAGCCGAGGTACATCACTAGGTCAGTACGACTTACAGCAACGGCTGGGACTACGCAACAACAACACAACATGGCCCTCACTCCTGAGCAATTTCAACAGCTGCTTCAGCATAACCAACAGCAACAACAACAGCTGATTATGGCGCTCACACGGGGAAAGCGTGGAAACATGACCAAGTGTAAAACGCATTTCAATGGAGAAAAACAAACAGAAGCGGTTGAGTCATTTTTATCGGCACTACGCCTATTCAAAGAACTTGAAGACATTGAAGATGCAGAGCTGCTGAAAGGTCTACCCTTGGTGCTGCATAAAGAAGCAGGTATCTGGTGGCAAGGCGTCAAGGATGAAATTAAAACTTTTCCGGATTTTGAGGCCCAGTTACGAAACAAGTTTGCGCCAATGAAATTAGCACACATTCTTTACCAGGAACTGACAACAATAAAACAAGATGCGACTGAGTCTACAGAAGATTTTATAACTAAGAAGAGAGTTTTATTTTCATTGCTTCCGGAGCCCAAACACCCGGAGACTCAACAGATCGACATGATTTATCATCTGCTCCGCCTCGAGATAAGAGATAAGGCCCCACGGATTTCCATCAACACCTACGATCAATTAATCGAGTCTGCGCGTGGTATAGAACAGGTGCTTAAGGAAAGAAAGTCAAATATTGATAACAAATTTCCCCTTCGTGCCGCAAAGCCATCAACCAGGGTACGATGTGCTTATTGTAAAAATCCAGGCCACACGTTTGATGAATGCAGAAAGAGATTAAAGAAAGAGAAGGAATCTGCCTATCTGCCATCAAACGAGGTACAAACCCAAGCCCCATCACCATCACAGCCCAGATTCTCCTGTTACGGTTGCGGCGCGCCAGGAGTTGTCCGTACCAACTGCCCCAACTGTTCTGGCAAAACTTCAAAGTCAATTAAAGAAGAAGTTGGTTTCTGTGCTTTTTCTGCTCACATCGAAGCCAAGCCCAGACCAGTTGTGCCTGCTACGATTGGCGGAATTAAAGGATATCCATACCTCGATACATGTGCTAAGACTAACGTCGCGTCTCACTCTCTGTATCGCGGCCTGCTTAAACAAGGATACCAGTTTAAATCAGAGCAGGTGGATCTTACGCTAGCTGATGGAATAACAAAGAAACGCACCGTCTTAACTGTACAAGTAGACGTGAAAATACATGAAAGGGTGTTCAACGCCAGTTTTATGGTGCTACCCAACTGCGAGGATAACAAAACACTGCTGGGTATAGGATTCCTCACAGACGCCCTAATGGTCCTGAATTTACCTCAATTTACTTGGCACTTTATAGATGAGCTAGATAAGGTCTACGAAATGTTTACTGAAGACTTTGTTACGTTTAACACTCGCACTGCGGAACATAAGCCACTAACACAACCCAAAAGAATTCGTGAATCAAATGAACGCGTGGCTTATGCGATAGCTCCAATTACGGCACAAAATGAAGTAGATGAGCATCCTGATGCATCAATCCCTGACAAAACAAAAAGAGATCCAGGACTACCAAGTGAAAGCGCCAAGACAGCAAGTGCTTATCGTCTCATACCAATTCAAACTGACTCCCCGAAACGGGCGAAGACGCTTTTCGACGGCTACTCGCCCAGGCTAGAGTACATGTTTAAGGACGCCCAAATGAATGCGCAACGGGTAGATGAAGGGTTTTCACCGCACTCGATGGAACTTTTCCCAACATCAGAGTATGGCGATATTGGTATTGATGCTCTTGATTTTTGCCTGCCACCTAGCGATACATACCATACCTGTTGATAATTTTTAAGTCGCTAACTAATTATGTTATTTACCAACACAATCGATAATGGTCCTATTTATCTACATATCGGCCATCTCCGCCTTACAGAGAGATCCTCCATAAGAAAATTGATGCCATTATTAGACAGCCCGATGAGACCAAGTCTTTTATTATTAAGATTGACTCTGCAGTTATGCTTTGGGAGGTGTTCTGATCCAGGGGAGGATGAATACTTTCATCTTGGGTGTTCACCCATTGATTGGCACATACCATACTTCCGCACTCCAGCCTACAAGAATACCGAAGTAACTCAATCCTTACCGACTCCTGTGCAACCACCCAGAAAAAGAGGACGACCACGTAAACAGAAGAGTTAAATTTCCAGTTTCATCGTCGGGACTACTTCTGAAACTGAGGGGGAGATTGTAACAAATATTCCAACATAATACGAATGACGCTGTCTGCAATAGTACTACAACCCATTAGTTCCGACTACGAATCATAGATGGCGCCACATATGTTTTATAAAGCGATGACGAATGTCGTATGGTTTTACTTAATTCATTTATCATGTAAATGTTTGTATCAAGAAAGAGTGTTCTAAGAGCGATTCTCCCTTGTATATATTAGCTTGCCGCCTGGTGACTAATTATATAAAGTGAATAGCTCCTTCTCTTAATATAGGCTGCTTGCGCTAGTGACGGCCTAACTTAATAAAATAACCGCTTGCTTTGGTTGTAACGGTTAATCAAATACCTGGTGTTGTTACTAGGCCAATTCGGCTTATCTCTCACCCATCCCCTACAACTCTATTTTTAATAGGGAATTACCAAAATAAAATATAAGTGAGATATAACATAAGTTAAATATCTATATATATAAAAGAAAGTCTTGTTAGTTACACTATTTATAACTCAAGAACGGCTGAATCGATTTGACTGAAAATTAGTGGACAGGTAGCTTAGAACTAGGAAACGGACATAGAATAATTTTTACCCCGTTTTCTATTTTTTTTAGTCCGCGCGGACGGAGTCGCGGCTAAAAGCTAGTATAAATTATTCTAAAACCTAAAACTAAAAACCTTAAAAAAAATATATAAAAACTAAAATATGTCATTAAAAGGTGTCCCTTTAGACAAGGTTCCGAAGATACTGGCAGCGTTCGCCCTTTGAATGGCTGGTCTCGACGCCGAATGGGACAAATTCATATTCGGAACCTAGACCCCTGTATTTGCTAGCTTTAGCTTTTTCAGCCACTTCAGTAAAATATTATATTTATCTATTTTAACATTCGATATTTTCTAAAGAATATTAAAAAAAAATGTAAAAGGATTTGTATCCTTTATCGAACATAAGTGGTACTTTTAACAACTCCAAACAATCCTTGTGATACAATGTTGGTATTCCTTTGTACACACGAGGTCCTCAATACTCCAGTGTTTCATGAAGTTTGGACTAATTACCCGTAACTGAAGCCAGTTTTGGGAAACTCCACAGTATTGTTAAACTACATTGTTGGTCGAAGTTACCTTTGTATTATTATATCTAACAAATGAGACGTAATTAAAACCTAGTTCTAATAGCTAGACTCTAATTAAACTTATTGTTAACTAGCTGTTGACCGCGACTCTGGCTGCGCGATATTTAAAAAATACTTAATTAGTAGCCTATTTGTTCTTCCAGGCTATTTTCTACATCTATGCCAAATTTCAACGAGATCCATGGTTCTTTGAAGTTCTTGAAATACCTTGAGACAAACATCCATCCATCCAAGCATTCAAATTTATAATATTAGTAAGATTATTAAATAGGAATACCTATATTGGAATTATCTGAATATTTTGTATATAAAAAAATTTTGTGATCAGTCATATGTCATCGTTAAATTGTACAATTTCACTTTTTAATCTCACAAGCGATATATAACTGACGGAAAATTGTGAGCTAAACTTAACAAAGTTGTTATGTATATATTAGGTATTAATTTAAACATCAGTATGTATTTAATCGTCAGATTTAACAACAACAACAGTCTTTTCACAATATTTATTGCAATTAATTTCTTTTTGTTTCGTAGAAACATTTGTTAAGTAAATATCGGCCAAATGTTCCGGCATCTATTCAACAACTTTGGCTAACGGAAAACAAACTTAGAACAACAAAAAGTAATTTTATCTCATTATTCGAATCTCCAGTGACTGGTCAAGTGTTAAAAGCGAAAAAAACTTCATTAAAGAATTTAATCTTATAAATAAATTAACAAATATACAAATTACATCAGTACAATAAATTTAAGACTACTTAACATTTTGAAATGTGACTTCTAGGAATAAAATCTAATTCCACGCTATCGTAAAACCTATAAATAATCAAATACAAGTCTAGACAGAATATAAAAACAAAAAACCTACACAAATTCGCACTATTTATAGAAGATGGATCGTGGAGGATACCTCTAGACGTCTTTAAAAAGCATAATATAATGTTAAAAATAAACAGTTATCTTTGTATCTATGTTATTCTGTTAGCTTTCTCTGAAGACACATCTACATAAATCATATATTAGTCCCTCTCATTATCTTTGAAAAAATAGAGACCGCAAAATGTATATAATTTGTTATCTCACGAGTGGTTGATAGATGTAAGACTTTCCATCACATCTACATATTATGTATGATAACGTTATGTTTGTAAGAAGTATTTGTCATAAAATAATACTTAATAAGTATTTTTCATAACAAATATTACTTAATAAGTATTATTTTTACTAATAATACTTAGTAAGTTAGAGACATAATCTCAAAAATCAGCTACATGGACGACTGGCAGCGTGGCCGAGTGGTCTAAGGCGCTGGTTTTAGGCACCAGTCCGAAAGGGCGTGGGTTCGAATCCCACCGCTGTCAAAACTTTTTAAATGACAGTATGTATTTATAATTAATAATACGATTGAACGATATGGTATGGTAAACGCAACGCGTATAAAGTAATATGAAATTTTTTTGAAAAATCAAGTGGTTTTTTTTTGTTTTGCTGCTGAATTTTGAAAACTTATAGTCGCAGGATCAAAGTACAAGTAAAATAACTAACTTGACAATATTTTACATATATTTGTATGTATTTCAGAATCCTTACAAATGACAAAGGGCGCACAAGTGATGACAAAAGATCTCATTTAACGCTACAATGATGCCACCATTCCAAACAGAAGCCATCAAAATTGACATTAAAATCCTCTTACAGAAAATGCCCGAAATATTTTTACGCAACGATGATTAAAGTTTCACTATAAGATATCAATTTTTCATTTATACATAACTAGCTGTCGCCCCGACTCCGTCCGCGTGGAATTAAACCAAAAACTTAATAAGTAGCCTATGTGTCCTTCCAGACTACGTTCTACATCTGTGCCAAATTTCATCCAGATCCGTTGAACCGTTCCAGAGATACCTTCAAACAAACATTCATCTAAACTTTCGCATTCATAATATTAGAAAGATTAACAAAAGAGGATAGGGTAGAACTTGGCTGTCTCTTTAAAAGCATTAACGTGATAATGCAAATTCGTAATGTTCCTTCGCCACGTTTAAACTAAAATCCGTTGTCCGCACTACATGAAATCTGTACCCGAAAGCGGACCACGATCAGTCATTTCCAGTGGAAGCCGACCTTAAACGAAGCTCAAGTCCTCGCGGCTTACCGGCTTGATGTATGTCCGGTTCAAGCGAGCGTGCAAAGATGCGGCCGCTGGGGAAATTACCCGGTTGGTACGGGCCGCGGCCTGTCCGGATAATCCGTCCCTGTCCGGTCGCGGTGACGTCACACGTTACACTTACGTAACTTGTCCTCTCATTCCAGTCAAAATGACACAAGAGAAATAATCAAAAAACAATATACACTGAAATTATTAAGCTTTAAAGAAATAAATCTCATGCCTTAATCTATCTTCTCCAAATAATAATGCAGGCAATACACGTTAGGTTTTGCATGACTATTTTGACCTTAGAAGCAAGCCCTAGTGTGTGTTATAAAACTGTTCAATGGTCCTAGCACGAACATTTGTGTCAAACGCCTTCGTATCATCATCGCCAATAATGTAAAAATTAGCATGAGGTTTTAGTGTACTTTAAGCCCCGTTGCACTATTAACTAGCACGAAATTTTATCGATAATGGTACAATAGCGATTGTCACAATATTCATACTAGGCCCATAGTTATGTATACTAAGAGAATCAGTTATGTCTACAAGGTTATAACTGTTATGCAAAACCTATTCCCAGTTGCTTAAAATTGATAAACATTCATATATTTTCAGTTATTTGCTTCAGAAGATTGCATTACAATGTGATGTAAGGCGTCTGTCATCCAGCCAGTACCATGAATATACAGGTATTATGATAATGTAAGATCTGAATGAAATGAAAAGATCCGCACCACACGATACTCTAATCCATTTATATATTTGTCTTGCATTCCATTGTACAACTCGAATACAAATACAATATTACGTGAAAACGAATATATGAGTATTTTTATTTTCCTGTTTTTTAATCTTACTAATATTATGTATGGATGTTTGTTTGAAGGTTTCTCAGGAACTCAACGGATCTTAATAAAATTTGGCAGATATGTAAAACATAATTTTGAAGTCGCGAGCGACAAGCTAGTGAAAACATAGCAATGTGTTTTATTTTTGTTGAGTTTTTTGTAAAACAAAAGCATAAAAATTATAACTTAATTATCCTTTAAAAGTGATAATTGTTTTAATAATAAAATATAGTTGACAGCGGTGGGATTCGAACCCACGCCCTTTCGGACTGGTGCCTAAAACCAGCGCCTTAGACCACTCGGCCACGCTGCCTCGGAAACCTATAACTTTAAGGGACTTCTTGTGCCTGTATTGTTATTTTAGCCATAGGTTTAGTAATTGAGGTATAATAAATAAACTAAACAGTCTTCAAAAAAATGTTACTAATCGTTGGTTTCTAAGACCAAAATCCCTGTACAAAACCTACTGTTTTGTGTGTTGAATCAAAAATAATGATATAATGGTCTCAGAAACAAACGATAACGCAAACAACAACATAATGTGTATCAATAAAAAAATCACAAATGTAACAGCGAAAAAAAGCGTTTTAATTCAAGTTTTGTTTTACATCTGCTATATGTGTTTAACAATTTTTCATCCATAGACATCTGAATCAACATCAGTCGTTCATTAATCTCGTAACGAATGTTGTTCGTCTCTGCAATCGACGTCCATTTCATTTCTTAAACCAACACTAGACGCTTCCTTCCGACAGCTCTTCAAATATGATAGCTGCACATGAAATAGATTTTACTTTCACGACTTCGAAAGACAACTGTTAAATCTGTTTTTATTGATCTTTACTTTTTATGGTAAAAGTACATTTTATTTGAAGGATCAAAGAAAAGTAATATGTTTAATTGCAGTATATGCTCAGGCCACATTGCAGCAGAACAAACGGCTGGTGGAGCGCGCAAAGTCCTGCAGACGCAGCGTAAGCAGGCCTCGGTCAGGGATGCGGATAGCATAGGACCTATCATCGTGGCAATCTTTGGAGTAGTTCTGAGCCCAACAGTGGTTGTCATTTGACTGAAAAGAAGAAGATATAAGCTATTCAGACATGACAGTAAGGACAGTAAGACAGGCAGACCCGAAAGGACAGTAAATTTCTCGTAGATTATAAAGTCGTAGAATTACCGTTTTTTAATTTTATCTATTTAGGTACACCAACAGGCAAATTAAACCATTTAGAAATCCGTTAGATTAAGAGATTCTTTAGAGGATAAGGTTCTAAATAAGTACCTCAGCTTTACCTTTACGTCTAGCATAAGTCTGAAAAAATTAATTAATTAGTTCAGATCTTAAAAAAGTCAAATCTCAAAATGTCACATGAAAACACAACAAAAAGAGCTGCATACAAGCGTCAAAGAATATAAAATACTAGCTGTCGCCCGCGACTCCGTCCGCGCGCAGTTAAAAAAAATTAAAAAAAAAATTAAAAATAGATGTTGGCCGATTCTCAGACCTACTGAATATGCTCACAAAATTTCATGAGAATCGGTCAAGCCGTTTCGGAGGAGTACGGGAACGAAAACTGTGACACGAGAATTTTATATATTAGATTTTAAACTCGTTTCTTAGCACATGTCTTCCGGATCCCATCACACGAATTGAAGTTAACTTGTAAATTACAAAGTGTCTGCTTTTAAACATTTAACACATGTGACAAGATCACAGTTCACCCCTTATCTCGTTATCTGTAACTCGTGAAACTTTCGGGGGTTATGTCCCGCACACTTATTGCAAAAGGGGTTGAAAGCATCTTCTCTGTACGCCAATAATTATATAAATTTAAGATTAAGTAACAATGTTAAGTCAGTATTTGTAACAATTAATTGCTTAAAAAATAGTTTTAGCGTGATTTTGCGTATTTAAAGTTGTAGATTTTTGAAGTTCTTAATGAGATGTAGACTTCAAATCTTATTAATATTATAAATGCGAATGTTTAGATGGATTGATGGATGTTTGTTTGATGGTATCTCCGGAACGGCACAACCGATCTTGATGAAATTTAGCACAGAAGTAGAACATAGTCTGGAAGAACACATAGGCTATTTATTAAGTTTTTTTTTAAATGCCGCGCTGAGTCGCGGGCGACAACTAGTAAGATTATATAAACAAAAGTTAAGGTTAAAATTAAGTTAAAATTTCATTAATTCCAGTTATTTATCACCACCGTTGATTTATTTACTTTACACAAAATCATTGTTTTTAGAAAATATCATTGCGCAATACTTTTATTTAAAAAATAAAAAATAATACCTTTTTTGTGCTAAATTAAAATACTATTCCCAAAATTCTATGCTCCAAAATATTTTCATAACAAATAAAATATAGAAACTATTGAAAGCGACATAAATCCATCCTTGCGGTCTAACCCAGACCAATAATTCCGCAAAATAAATTCTAAAATTAAACATTTCATCACCAATAATAAACTTTAAAACAATAAGTTTAAAGTTTAAAATCGAGTAACTGTTCTTATTGTGAAGGTTAATTGATAGTTAAAACAAGGACTAGTTATCTTAATAATGTCACAATGGTGGTTAATACTTGAGATAGCAAGTTATGTTTCCTCTCTCTTTCACCTTTACCTGAGGGGTTCTATTTTGTAACGGTCTCCTTTAATATCTCATTTAGTTTAAATAATTTGAATACACAAAGCTATAATATGTTAAATCTCGCGTTATAAATTCTGAAATAAGCACATCAAGTTTAAAAAGGTTACGGTGTTTATTTTGAAATTTCAGGATTATGCTAAAAATTTATTTTACTGGTAACACACAAAACTAACCAAACAAAGCAAATTAAAAAAAAGAAAAATTAAAAAATTGTTTGTGACGAAATATTTTTTCATCAGAAATAAAAGTAACCTGACCTCTTTATTATGACAAATATGAATAGCATTTCGTACTTGACCGAGTTTGTTGCGAGAATCAAGGCCATGTATGTATAGATTAGCGCATAATAACTAGAGATTTAAACACGAATGATATAAAACTGGTTCTGTTATACAAACTGAAAACTTTAAAACAATTTTTAAAACAAATTTTTGTATTTGCTTCACATGTACAAAGGGAAAGTTAGTTTAGAACATAGATTATATTATAATTATAAGATTCAATCATCACGGCAGCTCGTGGTTAGCAAACATGTCGTCACAAATTGTGTGCCGCGTAGCGTCTCATGTCTAGATATCGTACTGGTTTAAAGTTTGGGTGTCACTGTAACATGCTTTTGGATTTTGTTCAAATGGGTATGCGAAGACTGGGCCGCTGGGGAAATTATCCCCCGTCCCGCTCCACTCCGTACCCTCCTAATTCATCTTTGACTCCAAATCGTATCTCTGTATCTATGAAACTGATTTGTATCCGTCTTATATAATAAACTTAATTTTGAATATCCTATAACCTAATTAATATCGTTTAATATTTAATGGATGACTGCAGTCTTAACTTTCAACTAAAACATCACCAAAATAACATAACAAAATTAAGTTACAACTGTCCACGTATCTAACTTGCGGCGAACTTTATAACTTGACACAACGTTCAAACGAGCTTGAGACTAACTGCCTCGAGGAAAATTAACCGTACTGTATTCTGACAAGGAAATTCGTTGGTTCGTGTCAAGCGTGTCGCTTTACTTGATTACCTTTGTTTACACAACTTATCATAACGAAAGACTTGTCAACATTAAAAATACATTCAGTTTGACTGAATACTCATATAAAACTGGAGAAGGATAATAGTACAATAATAACTTAAACCCAAACAAACATACATACTGGCGAGAATTATTACACTTCAGTAATAGGCAAAGACAATAGGAAGTTAAAAACATTTTTGAACAATATCTTTGTTGTATTATTTACAATTTATTATAAGTAATTTAAGGAATGTAAAAAATAGTAGGAAGGGATAAAGAATTCAATTTAGATGCGGCTTTACATTATTCACTGATGATATATACGCCGAAACTAAAACGTAACCTTGGTTTTCAAATTACAAAAGCATTATAGGTTTGATCGTTTCAATAAAAAAGTCAAAACCATTTCATTTTTTATACTGTGAAATCAATTACAATGCAGATTCCTTATGCCTAATCCCCACAGGTGCTCGTGAGATGATTTAACTATTGTTTATTAACGGCTTAGTTTATTCATTATAGTGAAACGGATCGGTGACAGAGGCGCTGCTGACGCGGCTGGTTCTGTCAGAAATATACAAAACCTACACAGGCACAGATAATGCCATAACAGACAACTGCAGTGTAACAAGGATCTTGAAGAAGTCTGTTTTTAAGATTAAGATGACATCCTGATATAGTATCACGATCAATTCAACAAAATTCAACCCACACATCTTGGTTGTTGCAGTCAAAGTTGACATTACAAGCCTTAAATATTTATCCTGCACAAATGACTGTGCAAAGAGCCGGCCGCGGGGGAAATTACCTGAAGCGACGGCTCTTGCGTCCGCGGACACCAACGATACTGCTATTCAAACTTAAATCACTTCCTAATAAAAAATGGATATATAATTCATAAAACATAGTTTTCGTAATGGTAGTTTATATTACTAGATTATAGAATTTTTATTAGAAGGAAACGGAAAGATGAATAAGGTATGTGGATATGACGACGGAGAGGACAGATAATAAAAACATATTCTTATTTATGTAAACTAATTTGTTTGTCCATTGAAGGTGAAGCACGAAGGCAACGGCTTTCTATTTCAGAGACGTCAGATAGTCGCATGCTCATGTACTATAAAAAATCTCCCTACACTATTAAAGAGAGCTTTGAATAGAGACATTATGTCAATTCATAAATTAAAGAAAAATATGAGATAATACTTACTTTAAGGGATAGTGAATATAAACCGTAATCTCAAACTAAACTATTATTAAGAGCATTATCTGATATTTAGTGTACCATATATAAAAGTCTGGAACTCGATACTCGACATAAGTGACAAATAAACTACGCCATACAAACATCGTCTGAAAGCGATTGCAAACAGCACATGTATTAATACGACCGTCTTCTTGTATTTTAATTCCATCAATGTACCAACAATTTGCTATTACAACCAATATATATTTGACATTTACTATATACCAAGCAAATATCAACCTTATTTATAAAGACATAAAGTGGTAATACTTTACCTTGAGTGTGTCAAATGTTTGCAATTCAAGTAGCTTATTTGACCTATCCTAAGCAAACGCGTAGCACTTTCATGAAACTTATTTAACATGTTTCTAATAAAAAAGTTATTTGTAAAACGTAATGTTACTTCTTTTGTTGTGTTTTCTTTTTAATGTCCCGTGTGTAAGTACGTAGTCCACAGTAATTCTTATATACTAAAACATAGAATTTATTTAAAAATAATTTATTAAGCATATATATTACTAATATTATAATGTTTAGATGGATGGATGTTTGTTTGATGGTATCTCCGTAACGGCTCAACGGATCTTGATGAAAATTGGCACAGATGTAGGACATAGTATGGAAGAACGTGAAAGTTGCGGGCAACAGCTAGTCTTTTAATAGCAATAAAAAGTCATATAAATTTAATACTTATTTACTATCTTATAACTTAATTAAAAGCTAACTTAACCAATGCTTTAAAAATAATAAATAAAAATAGGTAAACAACACAATAATATCGGTAGAGAAGTAATTTTTTTATTACAAGAACTTATTTTTTCTTAAACGCTATAAAAAATTAAAAACACATTTTGTTCCCGCTGCTAGTTTGTCCTTTGTTTTATAAAAAAAAAATATTGAAGTAATGTTTTATAACGTAGAATTTTCTTGTAACTTGTTGCTTTTTGCGATTTGAGTTCTGCCCACATTTATTTAAAATAAAAGAGTTGAAAATATACATTAGGAATAGCGTCGACAAACAATCAAAATGCCATTGCAATAGTCCCCTGAAGCGAGAGACGATATGAAATTGTTGAAATTACACTCCAGGGTAAAATACCCCACAACTTTCTCTTCGTATTCTTTCCGTATTTTGTTTAGCAATTTAAGTTACGACAAAACGAGTTGCGAAACAAAATGTTTGTAAAGACTTTATCAGATAATGGTAAAGAGTTTAGGAAGGTACTATCGTGTACTATAACATAATAAATATGTAACATAAATTTAATAATAATATTATAAAAGAACTTCAAAAAAGATTTTTTAAAAACACCTACAAAAAAGAAATTCCGATTTATTATAAAAATTAAACATAATTGCTATTCATTTACATCAGGAATTTAAAAGATAACGTGCATCAATAAATATTACACAGTTATAGAGAACAACACGGCGGCGCATCCATATTTTAAAATCAAAATAAATGTAAATATTTTCATTAATTGAATATTCATATCTTGGATAAAACAAAAAAAAAATTGCATATTTTTCATCATCCTGCCTTCTTCAAAAGTTACGTAAAAATTTAAAAACGGTAGTACAGCTAACTGTACTACCGTTTTTAACCCTTTGACCTCCGCTGATTGATATTATTGACGTCAACATGGTTATATGTTTCACCATAAATATGTATCACCACAATGCTTTCTGCGCATAATGATCTTTCAATAACCTGTCAAAAATCGGCGCCGGGCGCTAGAGTCAGTTTGTAAAATGGTTAATTGACATATGTTTAAGCTAAAATGTACCTATATCTGAAACAGTGTTAGTTTTTATAGTATGGCCCCACAAGTGACAATGATGACATTGTTTTTTTTTTTTTGACATTTAAAAATTAACGATACATTACTAATAAAAAAATCTAATCCAGGTCCTTCACACTTTATAATTACTTTTATAACTAAATGTTGCAATTAATTATTTACTTAATGATTTCTTTGTGAGAATTCTCACATTAAATCTACACTTAGTGTCTCCCCTAGTCATCATCATCATCATCATCATCAGCTCACTATACGTCCCCACCGAGGGGCTCGGAGCCTACCCCAAGTTAGGGGTGACTAGGCCATAGTCAACCACGCTGGCCAAGTGCGGGTTGGTTGACTTAACACATATCATTTAATCTCTTCTCAGATATGTGCAGGTTGCATCACGATGTTTTCCTTCACCGTAAGAATGTCGGACAAATGTACATATGTAAATCGAAAATCGAAAAACACATTGGTACATGGCAGGATTCGAACCCAGGACCTGCAGATTGCAAGTCAAGTGCTTAACCCCTGAGCCACCGACGCTCGACTCTCCCCTAGTGATAACATAAAACTCTGAGAGCGGTACTAAATCTCGATTAATATTTTGGAAATATGTAAATTTGTCGTGTTAACGACACCCTAATAGAATGCCCCTGTTATGGAACTTTGAAATCGTTTTAAGGAAAATCTTTTTCCTTACTCCGCAAAGTCGTCACAAGATCCGAACACGGACCGAGTTTTTATCTTATTATCGGTTTCTGGTTTATTTCTGATTGATGTATGCGACGCTGACAAATAATATCTGCGGTGAATCTGTGGGGATTACGAGATTTTTATTCGCTCTTAAGATTTGTTCAGTAACAAAAGACTTGAGTTTATATTAGTCTTCCTATAGTACCTAAGAATGAAGACGAGGCAAGAGTCGTATGCCAACTTACATACCCGTTTCTGCTGCAAATATTCTAAAATTACGCTAAAATTTAGATTACGTACGGTCAAGTTGGCGGCTGCAATTTTTATGGCAAACACAGTTTTATCTAAGGACTTACTAGCCAAAGTTAAAAATTGCGGAAACTCGTAGATTTTCAGTTATTGAATAAATAAAATCGTATTTTAGGTTAGTTTTTTCCACTACTTTTGACGTAACTTTGACAGTTTCTTACTACGTGCCAGTAACGGCTATGTAATAAAGATGTACATAAGTAAAAACTTAGAACATACGTAGCTACATTATTGCAATAAATTCAAATAGCATTTAAGTTATAATTTAACGCCTCTTCTGACCAATACAAATAAAATAAAGATAAAATACGGTATTATATCTAGAAAACCGCATTCTGCAAAGAATAAATAAGAACAAAATATTGACTAATAATTAAAACGAGTGCACGCACGATTATTCCTCGGCTCAAATTATAAGAGATCGCGGAAAGTAATGCCTAATAAGTTGCACACTAATCATTATTTATATAGTAAGATTACAAGTCTTCGAATAGGTTTTTTCGACCGATTACATAGACCAGATGATTTTTATTAACAATTTCGCAAAGCACCAATATTGAAATACCTATGACTTCCACAAATCGAAAATGCGCATATTTTAATAAACGAGATAAGTTTCTTCAATCAAGAAACTAGTATTCAGGACTGTGTCAATAAATTCCATTCTTCAATAAATTATTCAGATGTTGTCATGTCTAGACTATAGATACGATTGTTTTCAAAAAATTCTATTTATTTTCTTATATATAAAGTAATAGAGTATCTAAAGTATGTAATCGCTTATAACTTTCACCAGAGGCTATCAAGCCGAAGCTTTTAATCCGTGAAATACGACGGCAGGGCGAGACACGGTAGCGGACACTGCGCTCGTTAGCGATTTATCGAAGCCTGCTGCACCGCACCGGCTTATGTTATTATATCCTATATACTATTAATGCTTTTAATATATATATATTATATACCTTAAACTCTACTAATCTGCAAACTTGTAGAGTTGTTATATAACTTTATGTAATTCGCCTGCTCAAAATCTTGCAAAAGAAATGAAGATCGTAGTCATTTAATTACAAATGTCATTTAAGGGTATGACATCACTGGCGAAAATAGAACGTAATCTCACAAACTCAAATTTTTCGTTAGGCAAAAAAAAACAAAAGTGAACGCAAACCTTTGTCCAAGTGAGGCAAACACTTTCTATTACAAGTGTAATGCTCGCCTTTGTATTCTTTCGATATTCATTGCCTTTATTCAAACCTTGAAACTCATTAAAATAACGTTATAACCCTGCTAATAGCACGCTAAAAGTGAAAACATTACAATTCATCTGCACATTTGATAGGAAAGTGTACTTATTATATGAAATTACATAGTCATGTACAGTAACCATGATTATACTCAGTAAGAGGACTGTTGGATTTCATTTATCAGTTAAAATATATGATACATGAAATAGTTTTCAGGGTAAGTATATCGACACCCGAGTTATCGTAATTATATCGATACATGTACGTACCAGGGTTCTATTAGACCTGTACAAATTTTATTAAAAAAAAATAATCATAAAGATTATTCCGAAAATCTGATTACTAAGAGAAACATGTCACTCATAACATAACCTTACTTCAACTATAAAAATAAACAATCAGTAGACATTAACTTAAACCAGGACTTTAAATCACCATGGTCACTGTAACAAGTCAGCGAGTGTTGCAAGAGAGAAAGCTCTCAACCGTCTTCCGAGTCCGCACTCTGTACTCGCAACGGCACTCGACACACCACAAACACCAATATGGTGAGTATTTATTTATTTATATTTAATATTTATAGGAATATACATTTATATATATTAATTATTAATAATTTTATTTCTTTTTATATTATATATGGTAATATTTAATTTTCCTTTTTAAAATATGTCATATTTAACATGATATATGTTATTTAAACAACTATTTTATTTCGTATTTAGTGTGTAATTTTTAATTTTATTAAATAGGACAAAATTTCGAAATATACTAACATTTAAATAAGTGTTTATCAATTTGTTTCATATCGTGTGGCTTTGTTTATCGCTTCTGTAAATATTTTTAATTATACGAATGTTTAGATGGATGGATGGATGTTTGTTTGAAGGTATCTCCAGATCGGCTCAACGGATCTTGATGAAATTTGGCATATAGTGTGGAAGAACATATAGGCCACTTATTAAGTTTTTTTTTAATTCCGCGCGGACGAAGTCCCGGGTGACAGCTAATAGACATTAAATTCGTTTGCTTACTAGACGCTTAACAGTGCAGTTCAATATTCCAGGGCGCGGTTCAGAGTGACAACGCGAACCTGAGCAAGTCTGAACTCGTGATGAAGATAAAGTCACGGCTGAACAAGCTCGACACCGCCAAAGCAAAGGAAGTGGGAGGCGTCTTCCTGTTTAACATCATCAAAGGCACATCTGTTTACAGCTGGAGTGAGTATTTACATAGTACCATGGGTTTTCACTAAGGAAACATGTACAAATAATATTGTTATTACTGTTTTTTCAAAGAAAATTTGTGCGTTTATAAGTTTTTGTGCTAATATTTCCATGGTACAAGTTCGTTAGCGATTCTAAACGAAAACATAGATTCAACATGGACTCATGTGTCCCGCAGTAGACCTGCTTACTTTCTGCAGAATAACTTACTGCCCTTACCCACCATATGGAATAATAGCTAGAGATAGAGAGTAAATTATGTTGATCATGATAAAAACAGTCCACTAAACACTTTCCTTTCCCTCTTTCCAGCGTTAGACCTGAACCAGGTGACGGCATACGAGGGTGAACCGGCAGAAGACCCAGACACCACGTTTACCTTAAACGAACACTATTTCAAGCAGCTGGTGACTGGCAAAGAAGACGCGAGGGTCATCATGCAGGCTGGCAGGTGTTCCGTCACGGGAGACATCATGCGTGCTATGAAACTTGAACCCTATATTAAGCTTGGTTAGATTTAAATTCCATTAACTATCTTAGGTTTAAAGATAGTACCATCAACGAATTTTATATGAACTTCCAGTTTATAAGACATCCACCAATTTAAATTACGATTAATTGTTATTTAACTTAATTTGGGTAAGAACGTTGGTTAATATTCTGATAGTGACGTGACACAACGATAAAGTTGACAAGAACAAAAAGACAACTTGAATTTAGTATGAAAAATCTTTTAGAAACATTGACTTTTGGACATGGATAAGCTCTTTATTGTATCAAACTAACCCTTTATACACAAGGCACCGCAAAAAAAATGTAATAGAGGTCCGTATTTCGTTTGGATATGACCAATGCGATGCGAAGCGTACGAAGTACTGATAATGTTATGACTACACGAATGTATTCTGTTGTTTAATTCTAACTATATAATATATTGTGTTGTAAGCAAATGTAGTTATGTTACCTTAAGTATTTAAAAAATAAGATACGTATTAACTTATAAAGTAAGTATAAATTAAGTTAATTTTTTAGTATTGATTTTGTACAAATTTTATAATTATGTCTCACATGGCATGTCTTAAAGTTTTTTTTAGTTAAAAAATAAATATATTAACTTGTTAAAGATGTAATATTATTTTGTCATTTAAAACGTACGGAATTATGGGGAAAATGTTATTTCTGCCAATTCTACATAAATCAACGATTAAAAAATTAAGTTTAAAAATAATATGGAAATGCATCAACAGATGGCGACACCACATATTGTATTTTTAACTACTCCAGCAAGAAATTTCACAACTAACATACGAAGTAATTCTAGACATTGTTAAGGCTTTATTTAAGAAACTCCTTTGTGTAAACGATCAAAAGATTGATGCAACTGTGCACTAGATGGGAAACAAAACATCACGCAAGCTCTTAAGATTTAACGATATTTTAATAGCTTCAGAATTTAACGAGACGTAAGTATTTGAAAAGTATAACGATAATTACTGCCAATACAAAGAACGTCGACAAAAATATTAAATTCTTACTATTTGTGTACAAGAGCATCTAAGAATGAATTGAGTGAAAGATGTGTGTTAGTTTCATTTGTAAAAAAAGGCGTGAATTTAATATTAGTAGAAATTTTACCGAACCTATAGAAAAGAGCAGAGAGATAATCATAAATGTTTGGTACGATTTCGAGCCATTTACATTTAAAGAAAAAGCATGTCCCATAAACAATGAATCCTAAATAATCAAAGACAATTTAAATTATCTATGCCATCTATCCGGTTTTATGTCTTTGCTAATTATCATAAAATAATCCTAACTTCAATATTAATAAGAGTGTAAACTAACATCAGTTGATGCACAGACTGGTTTCGCGGTTACGGTATCTTGGGTTCATTGGCTAACCGGTCAAGCACCCCGACTCCCGGCCCTGACATTACCACAGATAGACATACCTATTAAACCTTTTTTAACAGAAAAAAAAGTTAGTTATGCTCTATTAAGGCGAAGGCAGATGTCTATCATCCGCGAATTATACCAACTGACATCTGATTTTTGGGAAGTCGCATACAAAAGTTGAATTCTTTAAAAGTATTTTAATTTTTCTTTAAATACGTAATTATTATATAAAGAAAATAAATAGTTTTTCATGCAAATTAAATGCATTATTAATGTTAGTTATTTATATTGCACAAGAACGGATGTTTACGGACACGTTAATTGCATGTTTAGAATGTCCTATAATTGCAGGAGAGCGGCTCCTTAACTAGTTGACCTGAGGACTAAGGTACACTGAAAAGCCCTTGAATTAAAAATAACCAGCATTTTTATATAGTACACCAATGTGCATAACGCATTAAAGATATATTTGCTTCGTTTGCCACCATGAACAATAAAAAAAACTTTTCCAGACTTAGTCCACGATCGTAGACAATGGTCAAAAATTATTAGAAATAAAAAAATCATCTTTTTAAATTTTATTTTGCGAGAATATCTCAGTTTTAGTAACTTTAGTATTTAAATTTATTTCTTCCAATTTTCTTTCAATAAGTAAGGCGGTAAATATAAGAGCCATCAAAGTTGAAAGTTATTTTTGTTTTTGTTCGCGAGTGTACTGGTAAAACAAGCTTTGGCTATGTCTTGAGCCGGCTTATTTTCGTTATTTACATTCAATTGGCATCAGTTACAACTGACCAGCACAGACTGAAGAGGCTACAGTGTTAATATATATCGAAAAACAAGTGACGGAACGAAAATATGGCGGGAAAAATTTTGTTATTTGTTTTTCTTACTGTCATCGCTCTCAGCCATGGTAAGTTTAAATATTTAATTAGAAAAAAATAGTGCACTTTAAGTAAGTTTTTATTTGTACAGTATTAAAATAGTGCCTTCCAGAACAAAATAAAAATTTAACATGTTTAGCATTTACAGTAAAATAATAACAATAAATATTCAATTTAATTAAAATATTAATTTATTAATCAAATCCTTAAAAAATAAGCCTCCATAAGGTTCGACATACTGCTATTAAAAGCTGGCATTTGAGTTTTTTACCTAAATCAAATTTTGATCAATAGGTGAAGCTCAGAATAACTTCGAGACCAGCAGAGTTAAAGTACCAACGGGTAAGATGAATGGTTTCTGAACGGGCTTTCGGTGCATCATATAATATTTTTTAAATCTATGTATCTATCCACAATGTATGAATTAATATTGCCATGTTAATAAATTAAAAGTTATTTCGTATGCAGTTGCAATAACCAAAACTTTGTCTTTGTCTACGTTTATTTTTGTAATAATAAAAAATAACACTCGATATAAAGAATAAATTGAACTTTGTGTAAAAAACTCATTCAAACTAAACTTGATTAATTGAAACAATAGGACATTAATTAAATGTCGTCACGTCATTAATTTTCCACTGTCATCAAAGTAATAATTCCATTTCCATTCACAATCATTACTAAAATGTCGGTCATCGTCCCCATTTCATATAATTTCTAAAATTGTAGAGGTTTTATTTAACGTTATATTAGAAATAAAGAAAGAAAGAAAGAAAAATATTTATTGCCACATAAAAAAAATATTAAACCAAAAAAGGCACAAACTTGGCACAATAATGTGGCAAAAGGGAGCAAGCTCAGCGAAGCAGGGACAGACTGAAAAGCCCTTGCGCTGGTTTTCAGCTGGCACCTTTACAAAAAATAATAGTAAAAATAAAAAAAGAAAAAAAATAAAAAGATAGTTAGAGTTAGATATTAGAGCAATTATATTAATATATGGTATAAAACATTATGGATTTTATCATGCAATTGCTAATTACGATAATGGGGCAATTAATTTAATTTAAATATCTCGTATAAAAAAGAAAACGTGGTCCCCCTACTTCAAACAGTTACTAAAACCACTTCTTTAGTCATCTATTTCGAAGTAAGAGCCTTCCATTTAGTTTTCACATAGCTAAACTGACTCAGGGAAAATAGAATTTACCTTTTTAACTTTTTCTATATCATCGGCACAGCTGCATCACTTAACCAACATCATTCACTCATCTAACTCTTCATTCATTCATCACTTCACCAACAGGTATAGGATTTAGCCAAATACTGGACTATTTACTAGGAGGCTACGGGAACGGGCATTACCCGGAAAGATACCCGGGCGGGTATTATCCGGGTGGCGGTTACCACGGGCAATATCCGGGTTACAATCCGGGACTGGTGGGACCACCTGGTGCTCATCCGGGTTGTCCGCTCTGCGATTCTTCTGTATACAGCTATTGTTCGTATAAGCAGGCTCATGACGCGTGCTGTTGCGAACATTCTGGTTGTAAGTAATTTTTTAACTTTTTTAAAATATAAAGAAATGAAAAAATCTATTGACAAGAATAGTAAACAGTTTGAATTATATTTTGGAGTTATATTAGGTCCTTACATATGAAATTGGCGTTTTGTATGGGAGGAACAAATAGTCGAATATTTTTTAATATAATATATTTAATTAATCAAAGTATGAAACATTATTTTCTATGCACTTTTGCCATCTCATAGGTAGTTTATTGATCCCTTTACTAAAAAAACCAGTCGGACGGGAATCAATAAAATCTTTGAAGGCGATTTGGACTGCCCCATCGGAGTTGAATTTTTTCCCTTGCAAGAAATTATCCAAATTTCGAAAAAAATGGTAATCTGTTGGAGCAAGGTCCGCGGAGTACGGAGGATGTCTTAGACTTTCCAATTGAAGCTCTTCTAATTTAGTAGCCGTCTGTTGCGCAGTGTGTGGTCTAGCGTTGTCGTGAAGCAGCAGTGGCGTGGAGCGATTGACCAGCCTAGGTTGTTTAGCCGCTAGCTTTTCCATCATGGTTTGCAATTGCTGACAATAGACATCAGCCGTAATAGTCTGGCCAGATTTGAGAAAACTGTAATGAACAATATCGGCACTAGTCCACCAAACGCTTACAAGTAACTTTTTTGGGGTTAATTTTCGCTTGGGGCAGGATTTGGCTGGCTGGCCAGGATCCAACCATTGCACTGAGCGCTTCCGGTTATCGTAAAGAACCCATTTTTCATCACAGGTAATGATTCGGTTTAAAATACCTTCATTATTGTGCCGGTTTAGTAATGTAACGCAACAGTCGACGCGCGTTTGCCGGTTTGCTTCAGTCAATTCGTGAGGTACCCACCTTTCAAGCTTTTTAATCTTCCCAATTTGCTTCAAGTGAATTAAAACAGTTTTATCACTAACATCGCAGCCTGCAGCTAACTCGGACGTGGTTTGCGATGGATCCGCTTCCACAATAGCCTTCAACTCTTCATTATCAACTTGAGTCTCAGGCCGTCCACGGGGCTTGTTCTGCAGATCGAAATTTCCAGAACGAAAACGTTGGAACCAAAAACGAACTGTGTTTTCTTTTGCAACACGACCGCCATACACATCATTCACCCTTCGAGTCGTTTCCGCAGCACTAGTGCCACGGCGGAACTCGTACTCGTAAATAATGCGATATTTTAAGTTTTCCATTTTGTAAAATGAGTGACGCAAACAGAAAAAAACAGAAGAAAAAAAACAAATGAATGACGGTCATCGAACCACAAATACATGAGTCTATAGCTGTACAAATTTGAATTTGGAATTCCTTACCAAAGAGGAGAAACTCGTGATTAAAGTGGCCAGTACGAAAAACGCCAATTTCATATGTAAGGACCTAATATTATATTATATATATTTAAAATTGCGTTCGGATTTTTCATATCTGATGTATAAAAGAAATTAGCATTTTCGATTCATAAACATGTTTTGTTCACAGTTATGTCCTTCTACTGCCACAGCACCAACTGCAATTTCGTGTATGCCAACTCCTGCGAGGAGTACCACCTCATTACTAACTGCTGCTGTGTCGATGTTCAGAAGAGCGCGTTACCCAACGTCGTCGCATAATTGACTCTATTGCATACGCAATTAGTTTTAAAATGGTAAATTACGTGATAGTTTTAAGACAAAATAAAAACATACAATTATAATGCAGGTTTCCTTTATTTTGAAGCGACCTAACAACTCCATTATGTAATGCATACAAAAATAAAGTCAAAACTTTTTAACTATTTCATTGCAAAACACGAAAAACTGAAACAGATCATATCAGATCAGATTTTTAAAGCACGTTCTATCACTAGGGTAAACCTTTAACATCCAGTTAATCTATCTTAGATCAACTATAACAAACCTGAAATAAATTGAATTTGATGTAAACCATCAAATCCTACTTGTTTGAGAAGACTTATAAAACGAATGCGACGCGTTGCGCAGAGCACACGTCAAACTTAGTAGCATTATGTTAGCTTCGCTAAAGCTTATTAGCTGCAGGCGCTGTAAGTTTACTAAATCTAATACTATTTAGAATATACTAGCTGTCGCCCGCGACTCCGTCCGCGCGCAGTTAAAAAAAAATGAAAAATAGATGTTGGCCGATTCTCAGACCTACTGAATATGCTCACAAAATTTCATGAGAATCGGTCAAGCCGTTTCGGAGGAGTACGGTGACGAAAACTGTGATTCGAGAATTTTATATATTAGATATGACGTTAGAATTAGAACAAAACCTTAAAATAAATACATGGTACTAGTAAATATGTGATAATAAATAAAAATTGTTCAAAACGGCAGGGAAGATCATAAAATTAATGTGGAATCTTACGACTTAAGGCGCTTTGAAAAGTGCGTACTCTCCATTGTAGTCGGGTAATTAATCTGTAGAGTCGAATTATCTGACCCCAAAATATCCGTTTAAAACTTATTGTTTTATGTTTTTTACTGATATTTTGGTCTCGGAAACACACAATAGTAAGGTTAAAAAATAAAACACGTGGTCGCTTAATGAATATATTTAGATTTACCATACTTACTTCTCGAAACAAATATTTGTATTAAAGGAAAAAAATATTCATAGTTTAACTAAACTTTTGAATATTAATGCAGGTGTTAAGACAAATTTAGTGTTCATAGGATCTATCACGAATATTTGCGTGAGTTGCGATACGGGCGCTGTACAAATTCTAGTATAAATTTTGTCGATTACGTTACGAAAACATTCTCACAAATATTCGTGCTAGGTACAGTCAGCTTCATAAATATAGTGGCAGTCAAGATATCCAAATATATAGGAACACCTAAAGTGATCAATTATATAAGTACAACCAAAGTTATCAAATTAATTGAAGCATCCACTCTGCTCAAAAACATCGGAGCGTTCACATCGTCATATATATGAGTACATTCAAAGTGCCCATAATTATAGTAACAGACATAGCGTCAATAGTAACGAAGCATCGAAAGTATGCAAAAATATCGGAACATTTGACAAAATTGAACTCTATCTCTATTTACTTAAGATACACTTTGATATATACTACATCTGTTAAATTTATTTGACGCTTTGTATTAAGATAACAGGTTGTCCAGTAAGTTCGTTCCGATTTTCAATAGGTATTTTAGAATAGACTCGAATATATTACAATTATTGAAAACATATGACATGTTTACATAACACATACATACTAAAAGAGGATAACTTCAGCCATATTTTGACAAATGGTAGGACACGATTCGTTCTTTTCTATTAGTTTTATAAAAACTGATTGACTTAATTTTTGTCGAAATAAATAAGACGTTTTGCTATAAAATCGAACAAATATAATTTAAAAGACGTATGCCAAAACTTAAGGGCCTTTAAAATTTCCCTTAAAAATGGGCACGAACTTATCGGACAACCCAACATTTTTCTTCTTATTATTATAATAACGCTTAAAATTTATAAATTTACGATACATGACAGATACCTAATCTATATATATAAAAGAAAGTCGTGTTAGTTACACTGTTTATAACTCAAGTTCGGTCGAACTGATTTAGCTGAAAATTGATGGGGGGGTGGTAGCTTAGAACTAGGAGACGGACATAGGAACTTTTTATCTTGTGAGCATTTTTTTTATTCCGCGCGGACGAAGTCGCGGGTAAAAGCTAGTAAGTAATATCAAATTTTACTCTGTCACAGTATGTGCTAGTTTCAGTGTTTTACTATTTTCGCCGCAGTACGTAAGTTTAATGGTTCGAATCCCAGGCTTACAAGGTTTTTATTTTTCAATATTATCGATCACATATAGAGCTTGATTTTTTTAATGAAAAGGAAAAATCTGGTAATGTACTTAGAATATGTTTTTTTTCTTAACAAAAACAATTTAAAATTTTTATTTTTGGGGTATTAAATATTTAAATAAAATTAATAACGGTTAGGTTCGGCCATCTCGGGATAAAGCGAGTGGGCGGAGAGTGTTTTCACTTGTCATTGCGGTCATTGAAATTGAATTCTACTCGTATATCCATATCCTTGAAATACACTTTGAAAGTATACAACTTCTGTTAAATTAATTGATAATTTGTATCAAAATATTTTTCTCTTACTGTTAGGTATCTTCAGTCCGGTTGCAGTAGAATTTTCCAAGGATAGATTTATTACACGTATTAGATGTCGCCTGTGACTTAGTCCGCGCGGAATTTAATGACGAAACTTACAATAATAAACGTGAACAATAAAAAAACATGCTAATGACGTCTCGGTTAAAAAAAGGGACAAGGAATATTGTGGTTCCTTAATTTTTAAAGATATCGAATAGTAATCAATAATTGTTGCGATAAAGTTCAATTTTATATAACGCTTTGATAATAAAATTAAAAATCTTAAAAAAAAAGGAAAAAATTAACAAAGTTTGGGATTCGAATCGCCATAACTGCGTATTACAGCGAACAGTTAAGCCGTAAGGACAAACTGGCATATATGGTGACAAATTAAAATTTGATATTGCTTATCTATCTAGTATCTGTCATGCGGGACGTAAACTTGTAGTAAATAGCAAAAAAATGTTTTGATATAAAATGTCAAATTAATTTAACAGATGTAGTAAATTTCAAAGTGTATCTTAAGTAAATAGAGATAGAGTTCAATTTTGTCAAATGTTCCGATATTTTTGCATACTTTCGATGCTTCGTTACTATTGACGCTATGTCTGTTACTATAATTATGGGCACTTTGAATGTACTCATATATATGACGATGTGAACGCTTCGATCTTTTTGAGCAGAGTGGATGCTTCAATTAATTTGATAACTTTGGTTGTACTTATATAATTGATCACTTTAGGTGTTCCTATATATTTGGATATCTTGACTGCCACTATATTTATGAAGCTGACTGTACCAAGGTAACTTTTTTTTTATTAGTCTCCTTTAATTTCTAATGACTTGCCTAAAATGGCAATATAGTAGTCTAAAAGTCTATAAAGATGTTCAATTCTTAAATATTTGTCAATTCTTTCAGCCAAATAACTTTTTATCAAGTATTATTTTTTATCTTCTGAACTTTTTCAAAATATCGTTGAGAAATAAAAAGAAGTTTTCATAAAACGAACTACAATAACACACAGGAAAATGTAAATTTGTTTAATAATGGAAACTTATATTTAATGAAATATTCTTGAGTAACAAAATGTATACATTACTGAACTACTGAGATACCAAATTGTGTAAAAAATTTTCAAATCTACCCGTTTTTTACTTATTACTATATTTAAATTTGAATTTATTGTATTTTGTCGTTTCACATTCAAAATTTACAATATCATTTAATAAGTGAAAAAGTAATTTAAAAGAAAACAAAAAAAAAAATAATTCAAATGAACATTTTCTTACATTTTCAACACAAATTCACAGATAATTTATCACTGGGAAAGTCATTTTGGTAAATTTGACACGAGTTGACAAAAATGTTAAAAAAAAAATGCCCAATTTACTTAATAATTGTGCATTCTGTTATTGCATTCTAGCATCTATACATTGGACAGTTCTTAAAGATTTTATTTGATGAAAACATTTTTTTTTTAACTGTAATACTTCACTTAGAAACAAAGCGTTCCTTCACACTGAGAAATAAAAACTTATCATCACTATAAATACTCAAGTTGAGCGTAGTGAGTCTAAATTAGGCACTTATGAGCTACACTCAACGCATTCTGTAATGATTCTTCTCTTTGACCTGACAGAGTTCTCCTTTGAACTCAATCTCCACTTCAAAGTCAAGATCACGGTTGTTCCGTTCATTCTGTTTCATAGAGAATGTGCCCGTTATCTCTTCACCTTTCTTCACCTATAAATATTAAATGATGATTGATTAGTTTCTAATAGAATAGACCTTAAAGACCTTAAATGTTTAGATGGATGGATGGATGTTTGTTTGAAGGTATCTCCGGAATGGCTCAATGGATCTTGATTAAATTTGACACAGATATATAACATCTCTATCTCTCTAGAGTTGGTCCCTCATGTCTGAGGATCGTGGTCAGCATCAGGGTTAGTTCTGGAGTAGATGATTCGTTTCCACCGAACCTAATATATAGATATAGTAACCTAATATATAGCATAGTCTAGAAGAAAACATAGGCTACTTGTTAAGTTTTTTTTTAATACCGCGCATACAGAGTCGCGGGCGACAGCTAGTATACTATAATGGAATAACTTAAGCTCAAACATATCAAGATCCAAACTCCTTTCGAGTATAATTTATATAAGTAATTGTAATTCATAACTAAACTATTAGAAAAAAATTAATTGCACAATAAATCAGACTTTAAGACAACTTACAAAAGATCTCCGTGTATTTACTTAAAAAAAAATAAAAAAAAATAACTTACCGTCATATATTCATCAAAGTAGAAGACAGTCTGCTTCCAATGTGTGTATGGTGCCTCAGGTGCGGTGCTAAATCCCAACCGTTTGTGGGACTTCGTAAATTCCACATTAAAGAATGTCACCAGAGCTTGGATGAAGTCGTTACGACGGACCTAGAAAACAAATTAGCACATTTTTTAAAATTAAGTGAATTTCCCAACATTAACAGAAAGGACAAACAAGTTCAATTCTTTATATAGATTGTACTGAACAAATATATTTGTTATTCGTTGCACAACTTGTATTTTGATTTTTTTTTAATGTTTTATTTGAAGGTATCTCCGGAACAGCTCAACGGATCTTGATAAAATTTGACAAAGATGTAGAACATAGTCTGAAAGAACAGATAGGCTACTTATAAAAGATTTTTTTATCCTGCGCGAACGGAGTCACGGGCAAAAGCTAGTTAATTATACAAGTATTAAGATTATTATTGAATGTTATTTACTACTAGCTTTAACCCGCGACTCCATCCGCGCGGAAAAATGCACACAAGATAAAAAAGTTCCTATGTCCGTCTCCTAGTTCTAAGCTACCTCCTCATCAATTTTCAGCTAAATCAGTTCGACCGATCTTGAGTTATAAATAGTGTAACTAACACGACTTTCTTTTATATATATAGATTATTAAAAATTATAACTCACCTGCATATGGAATTTTGCTTCAAAGTTCAAATCTTCCTTCTTAACTGTATACAAGTCAATTTCTTTCAGTAAACAAGAATTTGTGACCACCTGAAAAAAATAGAGGCTACAATAAATATGATATATATTGTATGTAACAATAACAGAATAATTGTGATAACCCAATTACACATACACCTTACAAAAAAAAAATTGTAACTATATAAAAGCTGACCTGTTTAGCATCAACAACATCAACAAGAGGTTCGGAGATGGCAACCTTCCTGATGGAAGACATGTCGAAACCGTACACATCATCCCACCAGTTGATCTTCTCGTCCTTGTACTGCCTATCTTCAATACCACAGATAAACAATGTGCATCTGTTGAATACAAGAGAATATTGTAATAATTCAACAGTATTAATATTATAACAGGCAACACAAAAACAACGATGTTACGTTACACTGAGTAATATAGTGTACGCGATTTAAATCTCGTAATTCCGTTTTTTGATTTACAAGTGATCGCCCATTAGTCGAAATACAGCCAAATAACAATCTTTTTTTTACATTATTAGGTGGCAAAAAAAGCTATCAGCCACATGAATTCGCCAAAATAGCGAAGCGTCCGTTAAATTGGCTATATCCATATTAGCTCTCTGCCATTCCACTCATCAGACAACATGCAAAACAACTTCCATTTCTCGCCTATCTTTTGTGTGGTCATGAATTGCACCGTGTGAGTTGAACAATTCAACCAATAGAAGAATTTGAGAACACCATATAGGAAACTGTCTTACAACTAATATAATATTGGTTAAACTATTGAATATTCTGACAGAAATCTATTATCACTATGTATAACAAGTTGTGACACTATCCTGATTCAAGAAATGGCTGCAATTTTTTTTAGTTAACATATATTATGAAATCATACTAAATCCTAGTTTACAAATTTTACTTTACCTATCAGGGAACAGCATACCGCCAGGTTTCAACCACTTATCACGAGCATATAGCACAGTATCCAACATACTCTCATAGAACAGACAGTAGCCCATCCACTCTGAGATTATTATATCCACTTTGTCCACTGGCAACTCTACTTCCTCTACCTGACAATGTAAACCACAACTTACTTAACATAATTTAGGACATTGAAAATGTAATAATGAACTCAGATGTTGTAGAAGGGATGAGGAATAAACATTAAAGGTATAAAGAAAATAATGTAAATTTTATTTGTTCCATTGTTTTTTTTTATATATCATAAGGTGGCAAACGAGCCTACAACCACCTGGATTCGCCGAAATAGCGAGGCGACCGCTGCCCATAGACTTTCGCAAATGCAGATGCATTGCCTACCTTTAAACAATGGAGAAGGGGGCGCACAGAAAGGGGTTATAATATCTCTTCTGCCAAATCCACTTCCCCTTCCCATCCTTTCCTAATAAGAAAAGGGAAGGAAGGGAAAAAGGACTAAAATTAGGCCTCCGGTACCACACTCATCAGACTGTACTTGGAATTGCTTCCACTTCACCCTGTCTTCTGTGTGGTCGTGGTATTTCACTGGTCGACCCAACCAATTCATGCACCCAACAAATATTTTTGTTAAAATAGTCTTCATAAGCATAAAAAAAAATTAAGTTTTGTATTTTGTATTATTTATCAATCACCTAAGCAATTATTAAACATAAAATCTAGACATAATCAATGAAAATCTTAATTTTAATATCTATTTTGGAGTAATACAGTAAGTTGGTTCATTACCTTTCCTTTGACAATTTCTATGACATCATCGAGTTTGTTAGCCTCAACAATCTTGCGAGCGTAGTCTACAATATTAGAGCACTCCACAGCTATCACTTTAGCTGCACCAGCCTTTGCTGCAAACATTGACAGGATGCCCGTACCACATCCAATGTCCAATACAGTCTGTAAACATCATAAATCATAGAATTGTGTTAACTAAATATGATTAAATTTAAAAATAATGTTGGTTTTGAAGAAATAAAAATGGGACCATTATTATCCAGACCATTTCTACAGGTAACTTTAAATTAATACTAATTAAAAATTTACAGAATTGATATTGATACCAATAGTAGAATTACAAGTGAAAATGTCATGCCAGTATTAGTTTTAGTTCCTTGAGGAGCATTTCAGAAGTAGTTTATCTTCAGGCTCATCATGTTATATTTCGGAAGTAAATGCATAGTGAAAAATTTAAATAGCAAATTGCTTTACTGTTATAACAAATATCAATACCAAATTTTGTTTTGTAAGGTAATATCAAGAATTTTTTAACGTCTTTGTTTCCAAAAGAATCATACTGATGTTCAAAAAAAGATGACATTTTTTATTTAAATATAATTTACAGGTTTTACTTTTATCATCCAACAAAACAGAAGTAAATTTTTACTATCACGTTTTATACTTACTTTTTCTTTGAATAAATGCCTATTATGGTACATGGCGTTTCGATACGTGAGCGTGCGCACTTCATCTTTTAGCATTTCCTCGTGTATACCAAAATGCGCGTACGAGTCAAAATAATAGTCCCTGGATGTCATCTCCTCCGCTGCGACATTCTTGTCCGGCCCTGAAACATTTTAACCTCAAATTTTTATAAATGCGCTGTAATAACAATAGCATAGCAAAGCACATTTTCGTCAACGGACGCCGGGCGTCACTCAAAAGCGGTTTTGTAACTTACCATTTTCGAGCGGTGTAGTAGCCGCCGAAGTTCCTTCTTGTGCAACATCCATGCTTTCCATTGTAAATTAACTCAAAAGAAGACAAATGCTAAAATTTAATAATCTTCTCCTATAACCTGTAACTCGTTTACTGAACGCCAATCGATCTGTCACGAAGTGCCTTAAGAGTTTTATAATTCAATTTTTGTTTACCTATTACCTTACTATAGTTTACTTAATGCTAATTCTAGAAATTATAGTAGTAAATATCACAAATCGCAATGGTAAAATACAAAACTTATGAATACGCTCGATCGGTAGAACGAGCTTTCTTCAAATCAAAATGGTTTGAAAAGACAGACTAAAAAGCGCGGCGCATAAATTAGATTTCAGAGACGCTTTTTATAGTCTGTAGACAACAAAATGTTTTATTTAAAAAAACGAGTTATTTATTTTAAATTGAAAATGTAATTTACTGATTTTTATTTATTCAAAAGTACGGTTTTAATGTTAATGTTGTCTCTTGAAAACGTTTTCAACATTTTATCATAACCTAAAGAATGGTGAAAAATTAAAAACACACAGAGCACAATCACACAAAAAATAATTTTGTACTTATGTGATTTGTGTTTGCTTACATCATAAATCAAATTAATATAATTGTAAATCTATGTGATTTGCTTACATTATGAAAATAGGGTTATGCTTTATGATTTTTTACAGTTATTCTAAAAATTCGAATGAAAGGAAATAATAGTCTAAAATGTATTGAATAAAATAAACTAAAAAAATAATCGCAAGTAATGAGAATGACGGTTATATAAGTTATTTTTGGTCAAGTAAAGGTTTACATTTTATTTTATCTTTATTGCATTTTTGGGAACGAGAAAATTCACCAGGACCATGAAAAAAATAAATATAGAAGTCGTTATGTCTATTTCCCATTTTTTTTATAGTAGATTAGTAAAACTTTTACTTTAGAAGCGAATGCGAACGTAGTCAATGAAACCTTACATTTTGACTGTCGTAACCATTCTAAAGAAAGAAAGAAAGAAATTCATTTATTCGAAAGAAAAGGTGTTCATTCGACATGTGCTGCGGCGGATACCGCTGCATACTATTATCAAATTTCAACGATATAATGGGAGATGACGAATAGCATAATATTGCCGTCGCCTTTTAATCAGAAAAATTAACTTGAAAAAAGAAAATACGCAATAATCGTTAAAGAATGGTGGCTTGACATTATTAGATTCACTTCGCGCGACTTTATTTTCAACATGCATCGCCCACGTGGGGTCGTAAATGCGCTAAACTCGAATGCAAGTGCTCGCATGTTTACAATCTCTTATTCATAGAACAATCTAATTTGTTATACTATACAACTAGTCACAAAGAAGTTTAGTGCTCGCGGCAAAAGTTGTCGGTAATACACGCGTTTGCCACAGTTTTGGCGCGAATTTTAAAGTGAGAAATATAAAAAAATGTCATTACTACTGCCAGCCAGTATTTTTGTTTAGTATAGTGCTTTTAATTTTTTTTTCTGAAACAGAGTAAAACATTATTTTGAACTAAATAATATATTTTTAAACAAGTGTTTGAAATCAATTCACTTTTACAAAAACTAAATTTGTTTGGTTACTATATATACATAAACTGTAGTATAAAAATAAAGTAAGTGATATTATGTAAAATAATTTAACCTCTTTTTTTCACAAAATCTTATCATCAATTTGTTATTTTTTTCTAAATACTTAGGTACCATAAATTAACAAAAAAGAGATTCATGTTAAACAAACTTCTTGTGATCAGTTTTTTATTTTAATTTCTCGGTAATTTTCGTGTTATCTATATTATTCTTTACTTCCGAACGTTATCGCATTTTTATTAATGTCAATTAAATACAGATTCGATAACTTTTTCTAGGCCTATATTCGCTCCAATTATTTAACCTTAATATATTAATTTTATATCTAACATTCGATTAAAAAAATGCTAAAACTCGTTATCACATAACTCCAGAACAACTGAAAGGAACTAGTTAAATATTGTAACAAAGATAGATAAATATTATAACAGTCCTGAAAAAATGCATAGGCTTTGTGAGACGTTAAACTTCGTCTACTTGTGTTTCAGCAGTTATTACCTTCTATCTAGAACGGTATTGGAAATAATATTTGAATATTAAACATTCACGGATATTTTACGTTAATCTTTAGAACTAGCATGACATAATCCGACCCCGACGATGACCGTGGCCACTTACTTACATTAAACAAGTAATCAAAAGGAACTCTACTGTGTCGCAACACACGCTTCCCTAGAGATCTTCCAACTGTCAATTAGTTAAAATAGGTACACCATAGCCATATATGGTCCACTGACCTCTACATAATAACTAAAGTATATTATAGTTTATAGTAGTAGTATTTAGACTTGACTAATCCAATTTTTTATACCTGTATTTTTTCTTTCAACTTTAAGAAAATGTGTCCAAAAGTAGGCTATGCATCTACTCGTACAACTGCAAATGTCTATGGGCAGCCTGAACCTGAAGTTACCGCTATTTTAGCGAATTCGGGTAGCGGCACTTTATTGTATACTAGCTGTTGCCCGCGACTTAGCCTGCGCGGAATTAAAAAAAAGTCAATAACTAGCCTATGTGTTATACTACATCTGTGCCAATTCAAGATCCGTTGAGCCATTCCGGAGATACCATCTAACAAACATTCATCCATGTAAATTTTGGCATTTATCATAATAGTAAGTAGTATAAAAATATTAGAGCAACAATTGAGCAAACACTGAAAGTGTTAAGATGACATGTATATATACAGAACATAAAAAAAGTTAGATTATTAGTAAGGCACGTCACTATTGTTGTAAAATAATGATAACTGATGTTATACAACTGTTGCTATGCAAATTAGTTAATGTATTTCACTACATTTTATGTAATGTCATTTGATAATTTGAATTTTAATTGATATAAATTACTAGCTTTTACCCGCGACTTCGTCCGCGCGGAACAAAAAATAGATAACGAGGTAAAAATTATCCTATGTCCGTTTCCTGGTTCTAAGCTACCTGCCCACCAATTTTCAGTCAAATCGATTCAGCCGTTCTTGAGTTATAAATAGTGTAACTAACACGACTTTCTTTTACTCAATTTTTAACCGACTTCAAAAAGAAGGAGGTTCTAATCGTATTAAAAAGCCTGTTAACTCTATACCCTCAACATAATCATTAACAATTAATTTACTGGCCATAAGGAATTAATATCTATAAAAAAAATTAAGGAATGCATGTCACAACAAAATTTATTATCGATGTAGCAACAAAAAATGAGTTAAATCGGGAGTACACTAACTAATATAATCTCCAGACGTTATCATAAGCCACATATCGATAACATATCGACGCTTACTTTATCGATACTTATTGAAAAGATAAGCTACAGCGCAACACTCGTAATCTGTGTATGGTTGGTTACGGACGTGCCTGAATCATTACAATTTTTACGCGCGTGTAAAAGGATTCTAAAGTACGTAGTGTATAAAATACGTAGTCTTATTAAAAATAAGATTCATTGGTAAGTTTTTATTTAATTTATAAATTATTCATGCATGTTTTATTTTATATATAGATATTTTCCTTTAATAATTTGATAAATTTTATGTATTAATTATTTGTAAACAAAAAGGGTCAATGATACGATGTAATTTGGCATATCTCCCAAAACTTTGACGATGCGTGATATGCACAATTTAATTGTGTTTTATTTTTAAAACTACCTTAATAAAATACTGTAGAAGAATAACATTTAGACTATTTTATCCATACAGTGCGATTTGGGTTAGGTAGCTATACATAGTAGTTTAAAAATTATTTTTAATCTTGTTAACGTTTCAAGCTTCTTTTCACGCACTCACACATTTTGTCCATCATATTTATTAATATAGCTATTTTTAATATAACTCATTTAGATTTATCATCAAAAAATTGCTGTCGATTAAAGGTAGGCAACGGATCTGCAATTGTCTACGGACAGCCATCGCTATGATATTCGGACGAATTCAGGTGGCCGCGTGCTCGTTTGCCACCTTATGATATAAAAAATATATTTATGAGTGGTTGGTTTGATCTTTCCCCTTGATTATATCTAGAAAAATTACGTAACCAGTCACAAAATATGCAACTGCTTATCCCAAAATGGGTTAAATAACTTAAATACTAATACGGATACAGTTTTCCCCAATTAGTAAGTAGTATACCAATCATCAAGCAATTTGTCGTTGAGTACACAAACGCCGGCTTAATAAAGGAATTGAGTTCGAACAATTAATTAGCAAAAATGGAATGGCCAGTACTTCTACATATCAATGCCTGTGTGTATCATTAGCTTGTTAAAACGCCCACTTTAATTAAATTAGTAGATCAAATTTGCGTAACCGTTTCTAATGTATTTAAAAAATTCCATCTTTCTGTACTTCTAGTTTTAAAATGAAAATACACTATGTAATACGTAAATTTCCTTTAATTGGACTGAAGATTTTAAAAATGTTAAAGTAAGAAGTCAATGTTTACATATTATATTCATGTAATCCTTAAATACTTATACAAGACAATAAAAAAAAAAACAACATTCCCGCGCGCGCCACGACCAAACGTCACCTGTCAAGGACAACGACAAAGAAAGACATTTTACGAAGCTTGTTATAAGTAAACAATTAAAAAGGTTTTTTTATATCATAAGGTGGCAACGAGCAAACGGCCACCTGGATTCACCGAAATAGCGAGGCGACCGTTGCCCATAGACATCCGCAAATACAGATGCGTTGCCTAACTTTAGTCAACGGAGAAGGGGACGCACAGAAAGAGGATATTTCTCCTTCCTATGCGTCCCCTCTTCCGCCAAATCCATTTCCCCTTCCCATCCTTTCCTAATAAGTAAAGGGTGGGAAGGGAAAGAGGACTAAAATTAGGCCTCCGTAGATTTTTTTCAAAAATCCTTCAAGCAGGTATCACTTTTTTGGTAAACACGATTTAAATCTGAAAATCTCAATGTATTATCTTATCGCCATCACGTTCATTTGATTTGATGAAAGTGTTTAGATTAGACTTTAAGTATTTTAAGTTATCCCTCTCCATCTTAGTTTTCATGTTTGCTGGTTTGTACGCATATCCATTGTGACTTAATCGAATGAAGGGATTTTGACAAGTAAAGTGTCTTAGAGTTAAGTACATAAAATATTACTTTTTTAAAGTAAATAAAGTTCCGCAAACGGAAAATTTGGGCAATATTTAAATAATTTATTTGCTAGTTACTATTTATTCTATTTATATAGAGCTAAGATAAAATAAATGTGTACATGAGTATTATCTTGTTACAGGATCTAGCCATAAAACAAAGATTTTTATAGCGTCTTATTGTTTTATTATTAAGTGATTTACTTATCTTACACAAAGTAAACGTGAACCAAAAAATACGTTGTTTGATAAGATTTGATTACTGACATTTAAATATCATTGCTAGTTGTAAAAATCGACAAATACACAAACTGATGTACATACAGTCTGTAATCTTGTATGAATCGAAACGTAGTTTACTAATGTGTAACTAAAATTATTATTTCACTAGCAGTCGCCGCAATTCCGTCCGCGCAGAATTAAAAAAAAAACTTGATAAGTAGCCTATGTGTTCTTCCAACGTTCCGGAGATACCTTCAAACAAACATCCATCTATCCATCCATGGATCTAAACGTTCGCATTTATATTAGTAAGAGTAAGATTTCTTAGTCCCCCCAAAATTCATAACCTTTTTCGTAATCTTTTGGTCGCTTCACTGAATGTTCTTTATTGATGGTCAATGTCACTCTCATCATAAGAATTTCTTGGAACAATGTTGAAGATTAGGTTTAATGCAAAATTGCATGTAGCTGGTGTCAGGTATTAAAAATTACACGGCCAGTGTAATCTTACATTCCCTCTGCATACTTACAAATGTAAACAATGATCATTCAAGCTATACTAGTTTCTTTTTTTAACAGAATAAGGTTCATAATTGCATTAAATTAATGTAACTGCACAAACCAATGCAGGTGCATACGAAAACATTTTGAATATTCGGATGTTCCGTGCGGTCAATAACACCTAAATGCTTGGAATCGAAGGTTGCTTCAAAGAATTTTATTTATGATGCGTTAAGCGGAACGCAGTTTTATTTTTAATATTGTTAAAGAAACAAAATGCAACTGACAGAGATTATAATCAACTCTCGCGTTCTTCAAAAACATGACAATGATTAATTTCATTTCATTTTGTGTTCTTTTACATTTCTTTTTAATTGCAAGAAGATATTTGCAATGCCAAAAAACGTACAGACTAAATAAAAACATCCTCATTTTTTTAAAGTCAGGAAGTTACTATGAGGCTTATTAGAATAATAATCAATACATATCGTAGTGTTATATCTTATATCTTAACTTGAGAAAAACCCTTTCAATATCTTTAAATTGGTACAAAGATCTGTCTCTCATTCAGTGAACCCTCATAACCTTTCCAAAAGTCTGTAACACCTGTCATGCTCCGTCGTGACGATTATGTGTTTCTTTGTAAATAAAGTTATGTTCGGATGTGATATTTAAATGTGAACTAGTGCGTTGGAGTACTCTATGGGTTATAATTATATTACTACGTTGGTAAACGCGTTATCGTACAGAACGGTGCAACCGCGTGCAACTGCAATTGTAAACAGTGATGACTAACGTCGTGTCCAGAATGATTGTTATAATAATTATCATTTGTAATACTCCTACATTTTCCACGCTCAAAGTCAGTATATGATCATTGTGCGTGGCATAATGTAGATTTTAAATAAGAAATTTGTACTAAATAACTACTTAAACAACCATTAATCTGTGGCAAGAAGTTTTCTATATTTATTTTAATACTACTTGTCGCTCGCGACTCCGTCCGCGCAGAATTAAAAAAAAAAGTGATAAGTAGCCTATGTGTGTAAGCCTATGTGTTCTTCCAGACTATGTTCTACATCTGTGCCAAATTTCGTCAAGATCCGTTGAGCCGTTTCGGAGATACCTTCAAACAAACATCCATCCATCCATCCATCCTTCTAAACATTCGCATTTATAATATTAATATGATTTCTTACGTAAATATTTATTTTAGTTTATTATAAACGTGGAAAATTTAAGGGCCTGGCACTTATGTGTGCCAAAACTATTATATTCGTAAACTTTGTGTTTATCGTCGCACAATTACATTTCTACGTCTCATTTAATTATTATGTGAGATGTTGACTATCTGTGACATTCTATTGGCACTATATATTTATTCTTATAAATAATTCATAATATACTTTACATCTAGGTATGAAGTATGATTTTTTCATAACATTGTTATAATATAACTACATCTTAAAGCTACAACAATGTAAGCGGTTGACATAAAAACAGGGTAGGATTCTATGGATAAATATTTTTAATGGCGACATATACCCAATGTTCTCTTCAATTTAAGTTTCTTGTTTCTTGTTAGGTATCCCATCTGTCGTTTGAGATCTGACTTCAACAGTTCTTCGTTGTCTACAATTTTCTTTTACTCTGTCTATATTGTTTAGACATCAGTTTGAGTTTATCTATTTGCTTATCACACAACAAACTTTGTACAGACAACACGTCAATTTGATAATTTGTAATCACAATTATAATTGTTGCAGAGAATGCGAAATATATAGATAAGGTGAATTGTTAGTCCAAATAATCTTGTATCTGTTCTTTGTACTCATTCCATTATCTAATATTTACCTCTTACAAAGTATTGAGTGAATTATTATTGTTAATTGACGTGTTATTTGTTAAGATAACGCCTTTATTTTAATAATTTTCAAATAAATAAATCAGTGTGGCGCCCCCGAACAGACGCAATAGGCGTCTGTTCGCCGGCGCCCTAAGAGTCCGGAACCGAGCGCCTCGTATTAGCACCCCCGGGCAAATACGTCCCTGAGAGAAGTAATAAGGAATGTATCTCGAAAACAATACTGTAAAATGTATTGTGTTAACCAGTAGCCAATCCCGCAGAGTTATTAAAAATACTAAATCGCTTATGAAGTACCTGATCCATCCAATCTTATAAATTATAGTTTGTTTTGGTAATGTTTTTCAATTACGTCAACCGTAAACATATGTTAACTGTTATTCATGCAAAATTATTTGTAAAAATAGTTACACACGGTCAAAGATTTTAGCTCAATGCTAAACTAGAAGTCACGTCTTTCTTCAGCTTTTAACAACCAAGGCTAAATCATTTGTAATTTTCTTAAACGTCTTTACATTTGTCATTTTTGCGTATAACAATTATACAGAATTTTACACGCACATTGAAACAATGACAACTAATTACACCTGTTTAAAAAAAGATAAAGCAAAGCCGTCTGTACACAATGAATGCCTCAGTGTGAAAATTAGTATGGCGCCTTTAACGGCCAACAGGGCCTCAGCCGGGCGCCACAGAAGGCGCCGCGCAAAGGCGAACCGCACCCTTTGTACCCCCGGGTTAAAACGGCTACTGGCTACTTCAACCAAGCTTATTGCTATAGTTGTCATTACTGGTAGGTTTGAACATACTATGTACTAATTATGACAACTGCTAATGTCACCTTTATTTTTAGTAATAGTATCTAAATTAGAGATGTTTTGTAAACAGAATAACGAGTTAACAATAACTTATTAATTATTCTACAACTAGTTAATGATATATTTAATTGAATGAACTATTAAGAGATAATTAGTGATGTCTATTTTTAAACTAAAGTATAGGTATAAGTCGAGACTTTATTTCTGATATTGACTACTGTTCGTACCAACGAACATAAACAACAATCGTGAATCAAGATCAAGGCAAAAGAACATTCGAATGTGTGTATGCAAAATAACTGGTTGTAAAGAAGGAAAAACATTGTCAACAATGTCTAACGAACATTAAACCTAGGTACAATTTATAAATATTCCTTGTTCTTTAGAATAAATCTATTTTATTATCATTTTATTAGAATGTTTGCAAACATGATGTGTTACATTTCTGTACACCGTACAGTATAGTTAGGGTTGCCAGGTCGCCAAACCTACTAGCCGGACAGACCAGACAGTTTGGCCGGACATTTGGGTAGAAAAGTCGAACACCCTATATTATTATTAGGATTTTGTCTCAGTATTAATAGGTACAATCTCGTTTGGGAAATGTAAAAAGCCTAACAAAATCCGGAAAACCGTTTATTTTAGCCCGACACGCAATCAAAAAGCCTAACTATGTCCGGCTTTATCCGGACGCCTGGCAACGCTAAGTATAGTATAGTACTATTATAGTACCTAAGTATGTATGTACTAGTAGGTATACTGTATGATTCATACAGTTCAGTCATCGTAACAAAAGTGATAAGTTCTGTCGGTAAAATATATGCAGTATCGAAATATGCTCGCTTAGTAATTGTATCATAATAAGACCCATAATTATTGAGGTTGTTTACACGCTATTTTTAGCAAAACTTCAAAATACAAAAGCCATGGATTTCCACGGCCGAAATCTTTAGAAAAAAAACCTACTTATTCTTTCACAAACTTAAATGAGACATTGGATAAGATAACAACTTGCAGTACTTTACTAACTGCAAATGAATTCCAAAAAACTACTAACATCTCTTATCTTCACCCACGTACAGTTGTTTTAAGTGTTGAAAAAAAATTAGTAAGACATTTCATGTGTGGTTTATCGATGAGACATTTCTAATACGTAGATGAAATACAACATTCTTAGACAATTGACTCATATACGATGGTCAAATATTTTGATGAGATTGTAAATGTTTTACGTGAATTCTCAAACACTAGACAGTTTAATTATATTTATTTTGGAGTATAAGCTAAACAAAAAGCGCTTTCCGTCATATCTATAGCTTTGTAATTTATAGCTAGTAATATGGAAATAAACTCAACAGTACTTCGAATGCCTTACAACAAGGTTACCGTCCCTTCAATATGAAGGTAATGCGTCATGGTCCCTTGTTAGTAACCTTTCTTTTGTTACAAGTAATTAAAATGTTCACACACTCGTTCATTATCTTGAATTGGTACGTATAAAACACGTTAGAAAACGTCATAGATTGCGTACATGCGCTTAATTAGATAATTTCAACTTTATTATTAGACTAGCTGTCAGCCAAGACTACTTGCGCGCGGAATTAAAAAAAAAATACTTGACAGGTGTCAAGGGACACCCGAATGGAACGAAGTTCCTATGAATTTTCATTATATATTGTCACGTCGTTGCCATGGTTACTATAGCAAAAAGTGTCGTGACAACTTTTCGTAAGAATTTTTTCCGTCTAGCCCCCTTTCACAACGCGCGATAAGAAACTTCGTTCCAAAAATTGATAAGTAACCTATGTGGTTTTCTAGACTATGTTCTATATCTGTTTCAAATTTCATTAAGATTCATACAGCCGTTACATAGAGATGCTTTCTAACAAACACCTATGCATATAAACTGTCGCATTAATAATATTAGTAACATGTATGCTATGTCCATTTTACGCTAGCATATATTATTTTCATCATTCTAACCTGGCTATTAATTATGTAATTGCAATTCAAGGCCCAACACAAATTTATAAAATTGCATTGTACATATTTTAATTATATGAAACAGTTTAAGTTAATTAACTCTTTCTGCTGATAACCCTATTAAGAGCTTAGTCATATAATTAACGTATTTATTTAATTAGTATAATAACTTTATTGGTTGATAACGGGTGCATAATGTTTTGATTAGGGTTGCCATTGCTTCGGAATTTACATAGAGATTTATTTCAATTTGAGTACTAACCGAAGTAAAACGAGTATCTAGATTTTTTTATTATCGTCCGACAGAGATTGATTTTTTTAATAAGTCTTTTTTTATTAGCCGACTTCAAAAAGAAGGAGGTTATCAATTCGACTGTATTTATTTTTTTTTTATGTGTGTTACCGCGAAACTCCGCCCCTGGTGGTCCGATTTTGATGAAAAATATTTTAATCGAAAGGAAGTGCTTGCAGGTGGGTCCCATTTTTTTGTATTTTTTTTTAAATAACTAGAAGACTAGTAAATTTTGAATATAGCTTCAAAATTTGTTGCGACAATTAGGGACATTTTTGCTTTCAGCGCTTACGTAGGCTAAACTATAGGACCTACATAAAAATGATGTATGGCTAATTGTAGCTCTTTAAATGTGCTAAATAAAATTCCGCGATAGCATATATCTATCTTTTATAGTTTTCTCACAATAACCATTTTTTTTTCTTCAGAAACATCAATTAAATTCATGCCCTATTTCCGACGCTATTATTCGAGTTCAGTATTAACCCTTATGTAAATAAACATGTTCATTATCAAGAGAATTTAATGTAGATTATATTTGCAATTGAAACTATATCATTCTGTCTAATAGTTTAGGAGATATCGTAAGAATAAAATTACTCGGAAACGAAAAATGCTACACGAAAAGCACAATTTTGCTTTCTGGGCTTACGTAGGTCAAACTATATGACTTACATAAAAATGATGTATGGAGTAATTATAGATCCTTAAATTTGCTAAATAACAGTCTTCGGTGGCATATATCTATCATCTATGGATGTCTCACAAGAACCATGTTATTGTGAACAAACTTCGATTAAAATGCACACGAAAAACAGCGTCATAAGCTTACGGCGCTATTATATTATATTCGATATGAATCCTTATCCAAATAAATATGTTTGATGGCTAGAGTATTAAATGCAGATTACATTAGCCTTTAAACTATGTAATTCTGATCAATAGTTTGGGAGATATTAAATAATTAAAAACTACGCGCATTCGAAAAATGCTACTGCGGCGCGCGGCTGGACAAAATTAAAGGCACGCTACGATGTATTAGTTCGGTAATTTTCAATTTGTATACCGATTTTGATAATTATTTCATTGTTTAAAGGATAAGTGGTTATCTGCTGCATTCTAAATTAGTTTTTGAATTGAAGTACACACATATCAAATAGGAAAGTCCTTTTCTTTATTTGTCTTATTTATGTCTTTATATGTATTAAGGAAATTTGTAATTGAACATCAAATTCACTAAAAATTGTGAAATAAAACAAAAATTTTAAGAAAAAAAAATAGCCGACTTCAAAAAAAAAAACAATCTCAAACAAAATGCACTTAAAAGTAACCTAAAAAAACCAATTTCAAACAAAATGCACTCAAAAGTAACATAAAAAAAATTTTCAAACAAAATGCACTCAAAAGTAACATAAAAAAATTTTTTCAAACAAAATGCACTAAAAAGAAACAAAATAATGTCATGAAAACTCTCTAAACTCTAGTAGTTAGTAGTAGGGGCTCAGTTTTCCGCAACTCCACGACAAGCGCGTATTTTGCGTGTCTCTAAACTCTAAAGAAAGTTCTCTTCTTTCTTGTAACATGTCTATATTGTATAATTATTGTTATTTTGGAGTCGGTTTCGGCCTAAGTAGGGACATAAACGTAAGTATGTCTAATACATCTCAAATATAAAATGTCACCTATTTACTTCGGCCGACACCGACTGCGAAATAACAATAATTATACAATATAGACATGTTACAAGAAAGAAGAGAACTTTCTTTAGAGTTTAGAGACACGCAAAATACGCGCTTGTCGTGGAGTTGCGGAAAACTGAGCCCCTACTACTAACTACTAGAGTTTAGAGAGTTTTCATGACATTATTTTGTTTCTTTTTAGTGCATTTTGTTTGAAAAATTTTTTTTATGTTACTTTTGAGTGCATTTTGTTTGAAAATTTTTTTTATGTTACTTTTGAGTGCATTTTGTTTGAAATTGGTTTTTTTAGGTTACTTTTATTTAGTTGTTTTTTTCGCTGTCAGTGATATGGTCTTTTATTGCATGTTGACAACCCTAGTTATAATGCAGAAGAGCACTAACACGTGTATATAGTGACCGATGACCTTGATCCATACATACATAGAGGATATGTACGGCCTTTAACATTAAATATGATAAAGACACGTGTCTTGACTACATATAAATAATAAATAAGAATTCCCGCCTGTAAGAGAGATTAGAAAATTAGTAAATCTTTAATTTAAACGTAATTACTCCTTGGTATTACTATCTCTAATCAGTTATTACTGCTTAAATAATCTGAGGCTAAGATAAATACATATTAATAAAACAATAGCCCATATCAAGTACCTAATAATTGTAAATAAACTATTCAAGTGTTTCTTCAGTTTTGTTTTTACTGAATCGCGAGAAAATGTCGTCGTAAAACGTCACAAGAAGCCACATAAATGTAATTAAATTAATGAATCTTGCAAAATATTTTATTCTCATGTCATCTCACAATGCCACTTACATTTCATACGAAATTTAAACGCACAAAGTATACAGTGCGATATTATTACATCCTTTTTAGTGCAAGTGGTTAAATGGACAATTTTATTGAGTTTCAAAAGATGTAATGGTCAAAGGAAATCTCAAATTTAATTATTAATAGATTAAAAAATGCAGAATATTTGCTTGTTAGTATTTTCACATAATTATAAGGAAATAGGTAACTTAATTGTAGACGGCCGAAATAAGAAAAAATCAGAAGTTTAAAATTGGTCTGTACAACCCAATGTGTTGGGGCGGGTAAGTCTTGTAACGCTTTTATTGTACAATCAAATAACTCCTAATAAAATATGCATAAAAGGTGAGAAATACAAAATTCGACTAAAAATATAGGCAACGAATGGATGGAACGGAAATCGTGTTGTTTACATTTATAAAAAAAAAACATAAAATAATTACGTCAAATCAGAGATTTAATTTTGTTGTGAGTCATTAACTAATAACTAATTAATAACAAGATCGTGTATCGTAAACTTATAATCAAAACGTAAATTACTATAGAAATTTGGGAAAGTTTAATTATACTAAATACAGTGTTAGCGTGGACTTATCAATTCATTCAACCTTTCGATAACAGTGCACTGAAGGTCGTAAATTAAACAATTTAATACGGTCGTACAATTTAGGAATGAACTTTATGGAAATAGAACCAAATTACCAAATGAAATTTTATCAATTCTTTGGACATAGATAGTAATAAATTTAAGGTAGAAGATGTTTCTTTCAATTTTATATTTGTTTCAGATAAACAAAGATGACCTCCAAGGAGGCAGCCCTAGAGAAATGTGATGGCGCGAACGGGACAAGCATTGGCGGGAGTAGTGTCAAATTAAAGCGGGAACTGGGGCTATTTTCCGCCGTAAACTTGATACTCGGTGTAATGATTGGCTCGGGAATTTTTGTATCTCCGTCTTCTGCTTTAGAACATTCCGGTTCTGTGGGTTTATGTTTGATAATTTGGACGTTGTCGGGAATAATATCCTTATTAGGTGGGTGTAGGTAAGAAGCCTATTTTAACTGTCTTATTTCAAATTTATTAATATTAACAATTATATTACTTTACCCATATCTCGTCCGTTTACCTAAACCTAACTATATTATTAAAATTTGGCAGTAATGAACTTCATTACATACACACTTACATAAATATTCAACATTTTATTTTTAGAAATATTTTATACTCACTCAATAAGATAAGTACATTTTTCACGACTAATCTACAGAAGCTTATCTTAAATCCTTAAATCATTTAAGTGATTTTACATACGGTAGGTATGCAAAAGATAAAAAACCTATTTCAACGATATTTAACGTTTATGTAATTTCAGGAGCATTATCATTCGCTGAACTAGGAACGGTACTTGGTAAATCGGGAGCAGAATATTCATATTTTCAAGAAGCATTTGGCAACATCCACAAATACTGGGGACCACTGCCCTCGTTTATATGTGCTTGGATCTATGTAGTCATTTTAAGGCCTGCTGAAGTAGCAATTATTGTGATGACGTTTGCAGAATATGCTATACAACCATTTACACTCGATTTAGAATCAAATTACAAAGACACCGCCATTAAATTAGCATCGCTTGCTGCACTGTGTAAGTAAAATAATACATATTAAAATAAGTTACTATTTATATGAACATATTAATCAATAAAATGTTAGAACTGCTATATTAAGTACAGGAAATATGAGATTTTTTTTATAATATAATTATAAATCTTTATCGTAGCCATAAATTTAAAAAAACAATTACATTTTACTCTATGATTTGGAAAGCATATGGCAACAAAGTATTCGAATGTCAAATTCAAGTCAAGTGTCAATTTACTAAACGTCAGAATTTGAATTTGACGGCGGTTGTGCGAGTTAAAAGTTATAACCTGCGAAACAACTTTTTATGGTGTTTTGTTTATTTATTGTTTGAATTAAACTACCTTAATGATAACAAAAATCGTAAGTACTTATTTAATTTATAAAATCAAGTGATATAAGAATTAATTTTTAAAAGTATTGTACTGTGTTTAAAAACAATGTGGGTTTTAGTTTCAGGATGGATGTAAATTCTAGCGTTAGAACGAAAGAAGTGTTATCACAAGAATTAAGATCTTTACGAGATAGGAGTGTTCATATTTGTAAAGCAATTGAATCGTCACCCAACGAAGTTCTCATTCCAAATAAAGACAAAACTTTAAACTATGTGGCTGGGCTGCAAAAAGAGTTGGAAACTTCGAACACTACTATTACAACGGACAATAATTTATTAACAACCCAATTCCTATCTGAGATGAAGGAAAGAACTGACGATGTTGAAAAACATATAGCATTTACCAAGGGCCTAATACATGATGTGGATGAAGAAATAGAAAGGTAAACTATATCAATCTTGGTTCTTGTACTGTCACACTAGTATACAGAAAAGCATTTGGCTCTTTATTCACATATATTTCATTTGTTTTATCTTACAAAGTGATTTTCTGGGGTCTTTTACTTATTTAGTCTTAAATTGTTTATGTAAAGTACAACATAATCATTTAAATTTTTTTTATAGACTACAGAACTTAATTATAACAGCAAAAGAAGTAAGAAGTAGTCCCATGGTGGAGAAAAAAGATATACAACCACATCATATAGAGAAAGCTAAAGAAAAATTCCATGTTTTAAAACAAGAACTTCGTGGTCTCATATATTCATTGTTTCCTAAATGTTCCGGACTGATTACAGAAGTTTTAGCTGTAAGTATTTCAAGATGTATATTAGTAAAAATGAATAGTAGGAACTACTTAATATCAAATTGATTATTATGACCGATAGCATTGATACCTTCTCATAGCCTAATTTTATAAACAATACTAGCTGTCGGCCGCGACTCCGTCCGCGCGCAGTTAAAAAAAAAATTAAAAATAGATGTTGGCCGATTCTCAGACCTACTGAATATGCTCACAAAATTTCATGAGAATCGATCAAGCCGTTTCGGAGGAGTACGGGAAGGAAAACTGTGACACGAGAATTTTCTATATTAGTTTGGTTACTAAGACTATCTGTTATTACAACAGAAAATTGCCAGTCTCTCTGTTGTTGCTTTATCTGATTTTGGCTATATTTTTTTTTAAATAATTTTCTATCCACTATTGCTAGACTATGATTTTAAACAATAACTTTGTTTCAGGAATTGATGAGAGCAAGACTTGATGTTAGTTCTAATGGTTATATAACTTGTACAGCGGAAAATATCCCAGCTATTGAACTTTTAATGGATGCAAATTTAGTTAGTGTAAATCCATATAACAATACAGAAGTGAAATTAGTTTACTGATCTATATTTGTAAAAAATATTATACTTCTATTTGTAAAAAATCTAGTGGATATTTTTTTAAATAAAATATGGAAATTATGGAATTTGTTTTATTAAATAAGTAACTAATATTTGGTACACAGAAATTGTAAGACATTGAAAAGCAAACTTATTGATAGTAATTTTATTTAGCCGACTTCAAAAAGAAGGAGGTTATCAATTCGACTGTATTTTTTTTATGTGTGTTACCGCGAAACTCCGCACCTGGTGGTCCGATTTTGATAAAAATTATTTTAATCCAAAGGAAGTGCTTGAAGATGGGTCCCATTTTTTTGTTTTTTTTTTTAATACATTACAAAGAATTGATTTATAATTGCTAATACCAACGACAATCTAAAAGAAAGTGGATGTAAAAATATGCAAAAGTGCGTGCGTATTCTTACTACTATATCGCTTTTGTATTTGTTTAGATGTGAAGTTCATATCCATTGGAAATCTAAAAGAACATTTGTTTTCAGTTGTAATGACATACATTAATATAACAAGTGTGAAGTTATTCGTCAAAGTGCAGAACATCTTCGGCATATGCAAAGTATTTGCATGTCTCATAGTCATTGGTGGAGGAATATATGAAATTGCTAAAGGTAAAGGTATTTTTATACTTAGAGTCATTTATGTTTATAGTTAACAGTCGTTAATTAAATCGTCACCTGCTATAGATTTTGGTTATTAAATTGTGTCAACTGAACAAATCGACATGCTCTTAATTCATTTTATTTATCTTCTAGTGTTCAGGATTACAGACTTCTAGCATTATTTTTTTTTTTCAGTTATTTACCTTATGTTTTTCAGTTTTTTTTACACAGGCAATTATTTCTTTTCATACAGGCAACACATACAACCTAAGCAAAGGCTTCGAGGGTAGCACTACCAGTCCGGGCGGGATCGCGCTCGCTCTGTACTCAGGCCTGTGGGCGTATGACGGCTGGAACAGTGTCACAGTTGTTACGGAAGAAATAATCAACCCTGGCGTGTTAGTATGGCTGTTTTAGCTATTTAGATATTTGAAGGAGTTTAGAGTCTGTAATTTGGATGACTAGGAATTATTTCTTTCTAGCCTAAGCGACCAATAAATCTTACTCAAATCTACTGAGCATAAATACATTGCTGGCATTAAGCTATCGTAGAAGTGACATATGTATTATTTTATATCTGACTAGATTTTTACTTAATTTAGACCCCTTCTCCATATGTAAAGTGCCACTTGTACTGTCGCGTCAGCAGTACAGTGGAAAAAGGTCTTAACGAATTTAACCAATTCGTTGATTATTTAAAAAATTAGCCTTCAACCTATTGTTATTATTTATTGTTCATATTTTTAGCAACGTCCCACTAAGTATCTCCATAGCGGTGCCTCTGATAACCGGGTTGTATGTGTTCATGAACGTTGCGTACATGACGGTACTGAGCTATGCAGAGATGACGTCAGTGCCGGCTGTGGCAGTCGCGTTTGGCGCGCGTGTGCTCGGCCCCGCCGCCTTTCTTATACCCCTCGGTGTTGCCATCGCGACCTTTGGCTGCGCTATGAGCGTGCAGTTTGGTGTTACCAGGTGAGAAAAATAAAATTCAAACAAGTGATTGTAATACAATTTCATTATATTAAAGTTGTTTATTACACAAATCCACTTAATTCTTGCCTTGTGTTATTAATAACGGTTTTGAGAATAAATAACTAGGTACCAAATTCGTCGTTCAGGTATACATACTTTTTAGAATGTGAAAGAAAAGTGTGTGTAAATCTCTACCTACCCCTCTGGATTACTTGTGTCGTTGTAAATTGTTATGTTTTATAAAAGCTCAGGCTTTGGCACAGATATAGAACACGGTCTCCAGTAACAAATGAGACACTGCTTAGCTTTTTTTTTAATTCTGCACCGAAGGAGTCGCGGGTAGGGTTGCCAGGTCGCCAAACCTACTAGCCGGACAGACCAGCCAGTTTGGCCGGACATTTGGGTAGAAAGTTCGGACACCTATATTATTTAAGATTTTGTCTCAGTATTAATAGGTACACTCTCGTTTGGGAAATGTAAAAAGCCCGGAAACCGTTTATTTTGGCCGGACACGCAATCAAAAAGCCTACCTACGCCTAGCAACGCTAGTCGCGGGTGATAGCTAGTTATTAATATATTGTTTGTGTGTATGTGGTGTATGTATTGTAGGGTGTGCTACACGGCGGCGCGCGGCGGACACATGTTGGAAGTTTTCTCTTACGTCAACTTGAAGCGCCTCACGCCCGCGCCCGCTGTAGCCTTACAGGTATTATTTACATCATATTTATAAACTGTTTTTATACCTTTACAATGTTAACCTCGTTTAAAAAATCTTATATTTTCAATTTAATAGCTGGTAATTTACAAAAAAAATCTTACTTACTAATATTATAAATGCGAATGTTTAGATGGATGCATGGATTTTTATTAGAATGTATCTCCAGAACGGCTGCATAGGTCTCGATGAAATTTGGCATAAATGTAGAACATAGTCCGGAAGATCACATAAGCTATTATTAAAAAGAAATCCACGCGCAGACGGAGTCGCGGGTTACAGCTAGGTTAAAATTGTGATGTAAAGAGAAACTAATTTGTATAATATGGCTTAATAGAGAGAAACTTGAACGAACGTTTGATAATGAACGTTCAAAGATAATATTTTTTTCACATATTCGTATCTTTGTTCCAGGCATTACTAACATCAGTGTTCATCTTAGTGGGCAACATTCGTACACTGATTGAGTTTGCGAGTTGGTTCCTCTGGTTCTTCTACGGTCTTGCGATGGTCGCATTACTGGTACTAAGAAGGACACAAGCTGATAAACCACGCCCATACAAAGTTCCAACTCTAGTCCCGTGTTTTGTTCTTATCGTCGCCATATTTCTTTCAATTTTGCCCATAGTACACGATCCGTCTGTTAAATATTTAATGGCGATTGGATTTATCGTGTTGGGTGTTGGCGTATACACTGTCTTTGTGTATTATAAGAAAACGCCTACTGCTTTTCTTAGTGAGTATTATTTATTTAACTTGGAAATTACGAAAAAAAAACTTAAAGTACCGTTGACAGTTTGATGCCATGCATCTATCTATATATATAAAAGAAAGTCGTGTTAGTTACACTATTTATAACTCAAGATCGGTCGAACTGATTTAGCTGAAAATTGATGGGGAGATAGCTTAGAACTAGGAGACGGACATAGGAACTTTTTTATCTTGTGTGCATTTTTTTTATTCCGCGCGAACGGAGTCGCGGGTAAAAGCTAGTTTGTAATATATGAAATTTTCTCTTCATGTTTAATTTTTTTTTCTTGCAGGAAAGTTCACATTCCTCACTCAAGTCCTGTTCGAGAGTGTGCCGCCTAACGACCATCAAGACTGATTTCTTTAGAATCTTTTTTATTCATCATACATATGAACATAAAAACGTATCCACACTTGTAAATATAGGTTTTAAGAGAAAATATAATCTTTAAGAATTAAACGAATTGTTTTATTTCAACTGTCTTACTAATATTATAAATGCGAATGTTTAGATGGATGGATGAATGTTTGTATGGAGGTTTCTACGAACCGCTACACTGATATTGATGAAATTTGGCAAAGACGTAGAACATAGTCTAGTAGAACACATAGGTTACTTTTTTTTATACCGCCCGGACGGAGTCGTGGGTGACAACTAGTATAACAATATATCTCAAACATCCAGAACTAGTTGACAAAGCCTTAAGTAATGTAAGTGCAATAATACGCTTGTTCTTAGATAATATCGAGCGCTCCAAGTGCGTTGAAAAAAAAAACTAAGCTGCGCTTTCACGGGATATGACTTGGTTAGTAAAATATCGCAACTCTTGCACAACCTGTAATATCTATAGAAGTTTATTTTAGTTAATATATTTCATCCTATGGTGGTCAACTTTAGAAGCCTAAGTAACAGAATAATAAAAATAGTCCTAGGCACTCAGTTAAAATGTCAATGAATAAAAAATACTTGTATGGAAATTGAGGTCCATTAATCCCACCAACTCTAGGATCATACAGGTCTAGTGTTGGGATTTCAACCGAGTAAAAACTCGAAATGGATAAATACCCATAATTTCCATCTTTTTGTCGAGTTTTTATCCAAAAACATGGATAAAAACTATCTGCAATTTCAAAAATGTAATTTATCATAAACTTTGTTATTTCACGAATATACGAGATTGTAATAAAAGAAAAACAAAAATAAAATTATATTTAACATGCTTTATTAATCAATTTAATGATAAAAACAACTTTTTAATGCGAAATTATTATGTACCTCCTCCTCGTATGTAATATTAATGTTAAAATTTGACAAAATACTTATGCTAAAGTAATGTGATAGCAATGATAATAATAATTAGTGCACAAAAAACTATTTTTGAAACTATATTTAAAATATTAATAAGTAGTTCAAATAAAAGCATCTAATCAAAGGTGGGTATTAACTCGTTAATCGTAAATAACGAAGTTAACATTTTGCTTAACGGATTAACTTTTAAGTTAACTTGAAAAAGCGTTAAGGCTTTTATTAATTTCCGTTAAACTCAACTCCCGATAATTTACTCCGTTAATCGTTACATCGAGAAATTGAGGAGCAGAAGGTTAGCGTGGTTTGGTCGTGTTATGCGGAGGGATGATGTTCATATAAACAAAAAGGTAAATAGATTTAATGTGGATGGCTATAAAGGTAGAGGAAGACCAAAGAAAGTATGGATGGATTGTGTAAAAGAGGATATGTGTATGAAGGGGGTAAATTCAGATATGACGGCTGATAGAGATGTATGAAGGAGTAGTACATACTGTGCCGACCCTCCATAGGGATGCAGGGCAGGTTGATGATGATGATGATGAATCGTTACATTAGAAACTTGGAGACGTGCTGTCATTTTGTTAAAATAACGCGCCACGCCACGCTCGGTTCGGCGGCTGTCAGCGAGTCGAATTGTGAACAAACTAGTTGATAATGGAAATAATATGTGAAATTCGCTTGCAAGTTTGATGCATCAGAGCGTCCGAGAAAGACGTGAACAACAGGACAAAATCAAAAGAAGGATCGGAAACACTTTTCTGCATTTATACTTTTACACTTAGTCTAATAATTGAGGTACGAATACCACTAACTGACTCCAGGTTCAATTGCAATCAAAATAATCAAGTGTGAACAGATCGAATGAATGTGTTAGAGAATGTATAGTGAAACAAGTATCGTCATAATAAGTGTGAAATGGTAAATTCAATTTACAAAAATGTGTACAATTCATGCATATTATCAAAATACATCAAGGGATCTTCTTTTCACTTGTTTTACCTATTTCTATCAGCCCCAAAAGCAGTATAATTTTGGTATGGTTAACTTTTAACAAATAACTTTAACTTGCGTTTAATTTTCACTCTCTTCAATTTAATGAAACGTATTCCAATTATATTTAATGAAAGTAATTTTTGCAGCTTTTTCTGTAGTCAAGCGATGTCTTTTATTATTGTGAATGTGTGCGTGTGTACTGAAAGATCGTTCCGACGCGGCCGAAGTACATGGTGCTGAAAGTATGTGTATTGCAACTTTATTTAAATTTGTTAAAGAACAATTCCTTTCCACCAAGTGCTTACTTCGTTGACGCTTTTCCAGATAAAAGGTTTTTGCCAAAATCCTTCCTTTGCCTTATACGCAGCTAAGTCTGCCATTACTTTTATACACAAAAAACATGCCATTTCGTTAATAAAACCCATTGCTTCTAGTTCTTCGTCTTGATTTAAAAAAAATGATTCTTGGCTTCATTTTTAAGAATAGTTATATTAGGTAATACTCGTATGGGACGTATTTTAGATTTCATATCCTTGAATATCATTAACACCGTATGATATGAAGTCGTCAAAAGTTATTAATTTAAGCTTTTAATTAACAAATATTATACTAGCTTAAGATGAGCTCTTATAGTGGCACTTAGATGCTCGTGCGGTTCATACGACGATTACCTGGGCACTGCTCGGCATAGGCATAATGGGAGTGGGGGCAGGATAAGCGAAAACAAAGAAAAACGTGTGTTTTGGTACAAAAAAATAAATATTAGATTCGCAAAAACATAAATATCCACTGCTTTGGATAAATATCCGATAAAAATGGGTAAAAACGGGTTTTTATCCATTTCGGATAAAAACTCGAGTTAATATCTTTTGAGTTTTTATCATCTGCCCATCACTATACAGGTCAAATCGCGTGAGGGCGCGCACGGTCTAGCTGTTGTTTACCTCCGCACGCACTTTCTTGCTTCCTACAAGTTATATCGTCTATTTACTTGTGACAATTCTCCACATAATGGGCATGACGACACAATTTACATGTTCGCGATTACACCAGCCTATATCTGCGATGAAGCCAATGATGCGCGAACTCACGAAGTCTAGTATTGTTTACCCCGTTGATGCCAAGATCTGTATAAAAAATCGAACCCGTGCTCTATAACAATCAGAAATTGAGGTAATTTCAGATTTTCTTTCATTTTAATAAACCGCCTTTTTTTAAAGATCCATAAACAATAATTCAAAAACAAAAGTAAATAGAGCAGGTTATTATACACTTTGGTTTTCAATTTATAGTCTGGAGCAGGCGGCATATTATTGTCAAATATTGTGTATTGTGTTATTCAAATGGTTTATGTTAAAAATTAGGTTCTAAGTTAAAAAGGATCACCATGGCGTATCATTACGTTGTTACAGCTCAAAAAGCTACAGCAGTTACAGCATGCATTACCGGTAAGTGTTAATAAAATTCTTGATGTTATTGTCATATTGAGGTTAACTAGTTTTTTACTATTTTAGTCTTGTTTTGGTTCATTAATCCCTAACGAATAATTATCTTGTAATTTAAAATGTAGAGACAGCTTTTGAGTTTGTCTGTTCGTCGACACCGTATAAAATAAAATCTACGATGCTATTTTGATTGTTGTCGATCTATCTTCAATTTTATAGCCTTATCATTCAAAGACTAATATATTACTAATCCTGTGCTGTGTAGCATCTTACCGTGTTTATATATTGGATGTGTATGTAGACGACTTGCATAATATCCTATCTTGCGAATTAAATGTTAGAAAGTAAATAGAAAACAAATAGTAGATTAAAGCATGTGGGTAGGCTAGGTCCTATATTATTAAGCAACTAACGGATAAGTTATTCTTGTTAACAGAAGATTGTATATTTATATTCAACATGAATCAAATGAAAATTGTACTCAGCAACAAATATGTATTACACAATATTTAACAATGAATGAAGCTATCCTATTTATATTATTACATTTAGCTTTCATATGCTGTAAAGATAAAGATTTTCGATTTATGGAGATTGTTAATAAATAGTTATATGAAAATGGTAATTGATAACATTTTAAACAATACATTTTTTCCTTAAAAAAAATGAATATTGACTGTCAGATAGTTTCTGCTTCCATAAAAATATGTGTTATGTGTATGAGAATTGCAATTTATTTATTCCGATATACTGTGTGTAAGAAACGGGATTCTTACCATGATTAGTCTGTTTGAGATCCCGATATCTCCAGTCAACCTGTAATCATGGTGCATGCAACTACGCCGAAATATTGGGAGCTCTAACAGCCTAATCCTGGTAAGAATCCCATTTCTTATGAACAGTATAATAGTAAAAACCACAAAAGTTTGAAGTTATTTATTCCAATTAGATTAAAATAGTTAATTTTATTTTAATCCCTCTTTATCTTAATAAGGAACAATTCTTCAATTATTATCAGGCAACTTCACAAGCCCTACAGACCTCAACTTGCTGGTGGCTAAAGTGTCACGTTTAGAAATGTACCTGGTGACTCCGGAGGGCTTGAGACCAATGAAAGAAGTTGGTCTATATGGAAAAGTTGCTAAAATGAAATTATTCAGACCTCCAGTAAGTATGTCTTATAATTATTTTCTAATGTGTTTTGAAAATTTAATATGCCATCAACAAAGAGTTTCCACTTGCTCTTCAGAAACATTATTAATTATATTTTCATCTCATTTCCTCCCCTTAAAACAGTAGAGATAACAATATGTTTTTTGAACATGTATTCAACAAAAAAAAAAGTATTTACTAAACATTTTTTTTTTTTTGTTAACATTTTGTTACCTGACCTATTTTCATTCTATTCATTAATAATTAAAATACACATTCTTTCCAGTATGAAAAGAAAGATTTAGTATTCATTCTAACAGCTCGATACAATGCAATGATATTAGAATGGAGGACAGGACCTAATGGTGATTTGGAAGTAGTGACCCGAGCACATGGTAATGTTGCCGACCGCATCGGAAAGCCTTCAGAGAATGGCATACTGGCGGTGATTGACCCACAAGCTAGGGTTATCGGTTTGAGGCTGTACGATGGATTATTTAAGATTATACCATTGGACAAAGATTCCACGGAGCTTAAAGCTGCTAGTCTAAGGTATTTCATTTTTACTTTTATCTTAAAAGCTAATTAAATACACTCAAATTGGATAAGCGAGAGTCCAAGGAACCGCAATATTTTTCTCGAGTTTCTCACATATGGAGGTTGTCTGTCAGCTCAGCGGCTCTCGCCTATAGAGGTTTAACACTTGTCCTGTTTTCGCTTACACAGTTTTGCTGTAAATGCTTTTATTATACAATATTATGATTGTTAAATAAATCAGTAGGTTACAATCTCTTCTGATTGAATTACTACTTATTTTTAATAGTTATGTTATCTTTATAGATTGGAAGAGTTAAATGTATATGATTTAGAATTTCTGCATGGCTGTGCCAACCCTACCTTAATACTAATACATCAAGATCTCAACGGAAGACATATAAAAGTAAGTCAGTATAAATATATATTGTAATTTAATTTATCAACAAAGACCAAATCATAAAACATAATAATGATGTTTGAGAAACATCATCTTTCATCATCTATCATCATCTTCTTGGCCTCATCCCACTCACGTGGAGTCAGCGCACAAAATGTGGATTCAAACGACCAATGGATCTTGATGAAATTTGGCTTAGATATAGAATATAGTCTGGAACACATAAACTACTTATTAAGTTTTTGTTTAATTCCGCAAGTAAGGAGCCACGGGAGACAACTAGTCAATTATAAAGCTTTTTGAACACCATAAAAGACTCAGCGCTTTATAAAATCAATATTATTAAAATTCTCTTTCCTTTCAGACACATGAACTAAATGCAAAAGACAAAGAATTCATGAAGATACCGTGGAAACAAGACAATGTAGAAACAGAGGCTTCTATATTGATACCAGTACCAAGTCCTCTTGGTAAGTCAAATGTTTACTCCGCTATTAGCGTACAACGAAAAAAAACTAATCATTTAGTTAAGAAGGATTTAAATGCAACTATTTGGTAATGGCATTTTGATTTAATATTCAGCATCATCATCAGCCCATTATATGTTCCCGGTGAGGAGCTCGGAGCCTACCCTAGGGGTGACTAGGCCATAATCAACCACGCTGGCCAAGTGCGGATTGACTTCACACATATCATTGAATTTCTTCTCAGATATGTGCAGGTTACAAAATGTTTTCCTTCACCGTAAGAATGTCGGATAAATGTACATATGTAAATAATAAATTGAAAGAACACATTGGTACATGGCGGGATTCGAACCCAGGACCTGCAGATTGCAAGTCAAGTGCTTAACCCCTGAGCCACCGACGTTCTTTTGATGATTTAATAATACTTCCTACTAATATTATAAATGCGAATGTTTAGATGGATGGATGTTTGAAGGTATCTCCAGAACGGATCATTGGATCTTGATGAACTTGGCACAGATGTAGAGCATAGTCTGGAAGAACACAAAGGCTACTCATTAAGTTTTTTTTTTTTAATCCCCTCTGACGGAATCCCGGGTGAAAGCTAGTTTGACATAATTTTTTGTAACTTGTAGGAGGAGCTATAGTAATTGGTCAAGAGTCAATAGTATATCACGATGGACAGAGCTATGTAGCTGTTGCACCTTCACAAATAAAGGTAAGACTTTTAATGCATAGTCATTTTGGTACCCACTTAGGATTGATTTTTTATTAACAAAAAGCAAACAAACAAACGGTTACTTGAATTTTTTTTTTTTTTTTTTTTTTTTTTTTTTATAAGAGAAGGGGGCAAACGAGCAGCGCGAACACCGAAGTGATCATCGACGCCCATGGACATCCGCAACACTACGAGAATTGCAGATGCGTTGCCGGCCTTTAAGAAAGATATATGCTCGCTTCTTGAAGGACCCTAAGTCGTAGTGGTTTGGAAATACCGCCGAGGACAGACTATTCCACAACGCGGCCGTGCGCGGCAAGAAATTTCGCGAAAACCGCACTGTTGTGGAATGCCAGCCATCCAGATGGTATGGATGGTACCTGGCGGTCTGTCGGGTCGTCCGATGACGAAACTCGGCGGCAGGAATCGTTCCAAACAGTTCTTCGGAACACTCCCCGTGGTATAAACGATAAAAAATGCAGAGGGAACTGACGTCCCTCCGCAAGGCCAGAGTATCAAGCCGATCGGTAAGAGCTCGGTCGTTGACGATTCGAGTCGCTCTCCGTTGTATGCGGTCAAATGGAAGAAGCTGGTATTGGGGTGCTCCCGCCCAGAGGTGCGAGCAGTATTCCATGTGGGGCCGAACTTGCGCCTTGTACAGTTGAAGGCGGTGGCCCGGCTGGAAATACTGCTTCGCCCTACTGAGCACACCCAGCTTTTTGGAGGCCAGCTTGGCCTTGTCTTCCAAGTGACCGCGAAACTGAACGTCACTCGATATGTCAACGCCGAGAATACCGATACTGGCTGAGGCAACCAGGGGAGTGCCCTCAAAACGAAGGTCTACGACAAAGGGTTGTTTTTTAGCGGTAATGGCGCATACTTGTGTCTTTTTGGGATTGAATTCAACGAGATTTCGTCGACCCCAATCCGAAACTTCACCCAGTAGGGTCTCCAGTTCAGACACAAGTTTGGTCCGGTTCTCATCGGCAGTAGCCCGAGAAACATTGGCACGGGCCGTGTACAGTGCGTCACATGTGCTATCGTCTGCATAACAATGAATGTTGCTGAATTGCAGCATGTCATTGATATGCAGAAGAAACAATGTGGGCGACAGTACACAGCCCTGTGGGACACCAGCGTTGATTGGTTTCGGGTCAGAGCACGCACCGTCAACAACGACCTTGATGCTCCGACCCTCCAAGAAGCTAGAAATCCAGGCGCATAGTTTCTCGGGCAGCCCGTAGGAAGGCAACTTCGCAAGAAGTGCTTTGTGCCACACCCGATCAAAGGCTTTGGCCACGTCCAAACTAACCGCCAGGGCCTCCCCCTTGCCCTCGATAGCCTCCGACCATCGATGCGTGAGGTACGCGAGAAGATCACCAGCTGAGCGACGCTGACGGAATCCATACTGCCGATCGCTAATCAGCTGATGCTCCTCAAGGTACCTCATAAGCTGGCAATTGACGGTCGTTTCCATGACTTTTGAGAACAAAGGGGTAATGGCAATCGGCCTGTAGTTAGACGGATCCGAGCTATCGCCTTTCTTTGGGATCGGGTGGATTATGGCAGTCTTCCATGAATTCGGGACGATGCCTAAGGAGTAGAGGAACCGGAACAGGCGCGTTAAAACCGGTGCCAACTCAGGAGCGCAAGTCTTAAGCACGATGGGAGGAATTCCGTCAGGCCCACTCGACTTGTGAACGTCCAGAGAATACAGCACTTTACGTACTGATCTCTGGCGAAACTGGATTTCGGACATGAAGGTGTCACCGCACGGGATATTCGGCGGTGAGCTACCTTTATCCTCCAGAGTCGAGTTCGACGCAAAAAGAGAGCCTAGAAGATCGGCCTTCTCTTTTGCGGTGTGGGCCAACGAGTCATCCCCCCTGCGCAAAGATGGTAAAGATGGCTTACAAAAATTCCCCTGGACAGCCTTGGCGAGAGACCAGAACGCACGAGTTCCCGAAGGAAGTTTCACCAGTCTCTCGCCAATGCTAGCCACGTGTTCCGACTTTGCCTTGGCAATAACTCTTTTGAAGGACCTGGAGGCGGAGTTGTACTTCTTTTTGAGCAGGCTGGTATTTACATCCCTAGCCGCTGACGCTTCAGCCCAGGCTCGGTAACAATCCTGCTTGTAACGCGCTGCTAATTTGCAGGATCGACCATACCAGGGCCGAGAGCTGCCCCCGATAGGCACGACAGATGACGGAATAAATAGTTCCATCCCCTGAAGCACGACATCGGTGACAGAGTCGGCAACGGCATCGGGATCGTCCAGCTTGAAGCAAACTCGCTCCCATGGGTAGGATGCAAAAAAGGACCGCATCTCATCCCAGTCTGCTGACCTGTAGTGCCACACTCGGCGGAGGCCATTTGGCTTGAGCCGTGGGCGACGCGAGATAGGCACTGTTGTCCGGATCAGGCAGTGGTCCGACGACCCCAAGGGGGCGTCGACGGAAACCGAGTAGCTGTCTGGATGTGAGGTCAGCAGAAGGTCCAGCAGGGAAGGTGTATGATCTTCCACATCTGGTATTCGCGTTGGCGATGTAACCAGCTGCGTCAGATCATAGGACAAGGCAAAGTCATGGACAGATCTCCCCGCGTGATCGGTGGTTCGAGAGCCAAGCCATTCGGCATGGTGGGCATTAAAATCGCCAAGTACCACAATCTCGGCGGATGGGATCTGCTCCAGGACGGAATCTGTAGCCGTTTGGACTTGCTCCATGAGTCGGTCTATTTCGGCATTACCGCTATGGGACCTATAGAGGCACGCGTAGACTCGCGGATGGTCGTCGCTATCTACGCGCAGCCACAAAATGGATAGGTCCCTACCTTCAAGAAGGCTGAGGCGACGAGAGCAGACATCATCTCTGACGTACACGCACACCCCGGCCCGAGGCAAAAAAGAATGTTCCAATCTGTATCCCGGGCAGGATAGATACGATGTGTCCGCCGGAGGAGATATCTGCGTCTCAGTAAGGAAAAGCAAGGCCGGTTTAGCCATCCGTAGGTGGTAATGGACGGCCTCCAAGTTAGAGTGGAGTCCCCTAATGTTACAGACGTCCACGGCGAACGTTTTAGGGGAAACCGCTGCGCGTTTCTTGCTTTTGCCCCGAACTCCAGCAACGAGCGGAATGGTGCCCCCCCCAGAATACGCAGGGCGGCCCGCGCGCTTACGCCCAAACTCCAAGCGGGAGTTCAGGCGTAAACGCGCGGAGGGGGATTCTCCAATACCAGTGGTATTGGTACCCCCCTGGGGTATGTACTCTTCCAATCCGACTGCCATGCTGAATGAAGGGGGGGGGGGGATTAGGCCTCCGGAACCACACTCATCAGACGAAACGCGGAATTTCTTCCACTTCACGTCTGTCTTCTGTGTGGTCGTGGTATTGCACCGGTCGACCCGGCCAATTCGTGCACCCAACAAATATTGTTGTTGCGGGATCTACCACTGATAAATTCGACAAAATTACGAAGCGTTGCCGATAAACATTTGCAGTTGTATTATTTACCTGTAATCAACAGAAGAGGGGACAATAGGAAGAGAATATATCTCCAAATCCACCTCCTCTATTATAAGAAAAGAGTAGGAAAGGGAAGAAGACTAAAAAGAGGCCTTCATGCACACTCATCAAACTATACGCGGATTTACTTCTACTTGAGGTCCGTCTTCTGTGTGTGACTTTGGACTTATTGTGCCGGATGAGGCCCATTCATGCAACAGATGTTATTGAGGGCTTTACCACTGTTGAAAACTCACAGCAAACTATTGCAATGAAAGCTAAAATATGGCACTTATGTATTCTTTGATTAATTTTGATGACACAGATGACATTTATTCGAATTTGCAGCTGTTATGATGGCAGTACGATATTTGATCTTAAGTGGGAAGGTAATTAAATTCTTCAACTGTATCATGGTGATTTTATCAGATGACACCAATAAACTGCTACTGCCGCGTGGACGGCAAGGGCATGCGCTACCTGCTGGGTGACATCGCGGGCCGGCTGTTCATGCTGCTGCTGGAGCTGCAGGAGAAGATGGACGGCACACAGGCTGTTAAAGATCTCAAAGTTGAACTCCTAGGTAATGATTATCTTACACATTTTTTTTGTAAAGTAAAGGACTAAAGATAGAAACACATTATTTGTCACATTCAAAATTGGTTGTATGGTCATTTAAGACGTCCCTTAGTTTAGTATGAGAAACATTCACTAAGGGGCTGTTTAATTTAACATTTTCCGAACTCTTGGTCCAAAATCAGTGGTCACTAGATATCTACTTCAAAAAGTTTATTTTCTATTTTATAAGGTGGTAAACGAGCAAGCGGCAATCTGAATTCGCCGAAATAGCGAAGCAATCGTTGCCCATAGACATCTACAATTGCAGATATGTTGCCTTTAATCGACGGAGGAGGGGCGCATACAAAGAGCACATTTTCTCTTCCTATGCGTCCACGGCAAAATCCACTTCTCTTCCAATCCTTTCCATATAGTAAAAGGGTAGGAAGGGAACAAGGATTAAAATTCAGGCACACTCATCAGACTGTACGCGGAATTGCTTCAACTTCACGTCTGTCATAATGTGGCTAATGTCCAGGTGACATCCCGATCCCCGAGTGCATGACGTACCTGGACAACGGCGTGGTGTTCATCGGGTCTCGTCTGGGCGACTCGGCGCTGGTGAGGCTGTCTGCTGCACGAGATGACGCCGGCCAGTACGTGCAGCCCATGGAGACCTTCACCAGCCTCGCGCCCATCGTCGACATGTGTCTCGTAGACCTCGAGCGACAGGGACAGAACCAGCTCATCACATGCTCCGGTAACAACCTTCTAAAGATCATTTTGAGAAATTTTTCATTATTTATATTACAGCAAATTGTTCAATATATTGTTAATTCCAAGGTGCATTCAAGATGGGATCATTACGGATCATACGGAACGGAATCGGAATACAGGAGCAGGCGTCCATAGACCTGCCCGGCATCAAGGGCATGTGGCCCCTCACATTGGCACAGGACTCCACATACCATGACACACTCGTGCTGTCATTCGTGGGCCAGACCAGGTGACACTACATTTTTTATGAGTTACATGTCATATCATATACAGACGTATCTGGATGAACGAGAATACAAAGAACCGCGATATTTTCTCGCTTATAAAGGTTTCTCTCTAACCTGAGTTTCTCGCTTATAGAGTCGTTATAGTTGGGACCTGATAATAACTCTCGCTTATAGAAGTTTCTCGTTTATGTAGGTCTTTAGTTGGGCCAAGATAATGACTTTCGCTTATAAAAGTTTCTCACTTATAGAGGTCGTTAGTTGGGACCGGATAATGACTCTCGCTTATAGAAGTTTCTCGCTTATGGAAGTCGTTCGTTGGGACCGGATAATGACTCTCGCTTATAGAAGTTTCTCACTTATAGAGGTCATTAGTTGGGACCGGATAATGACTCTCGCTTATAGAAGTTTCTCACTTATAGAGGTCATTAGTTGGGACCGGATAATGACTCTCGCTTATAGAAGTTTCTCACTTATAGAGGTCATTAGTTGGGACCGGATAATGACTCTCGCTTATAGAAGTTTCTCACTTATAGAGGTCATTAGTTGGGACCGGATAATGACTCTCGCTTATAGAAGTTTCTCACTTATAGAGGTCATTAGTTGGGACCGGATAATGACTCTCGCTTATAGAAGTTTCTCGCTTATGGAAGTCGTTCGTTGGGACCGGATAATGACTCTCGCTTATAGAAGTTTCTCACTTATAGAGGTCATTAGTTGGGACCGGATAATGACTCTCGCTTATAGAAGTTTCTCACTTATAGAGGTCATTAGTTGGGACCGGATAATGACTCTCGCTTATAGAAGTTTCTCACTTATAGAGGTCATTAGTTGGGACCGGATAATGACTCTCGCTTATAGAAGTTTCTCGCTTATGGAAGTCGTTCGTTGGGACCGGATAATGACTCTCGCTTATAGAAGTTTCTCACTTATAGAGGTCATTAGTTGGGACCGGATAATGACTCTCGCTTATAGAAGTTTCTCACTTATAGAGGTCATTAGTTGGGACCGGATAATGACTCTCGCTTATAGAAGTTTCTCACTTATAGAGGTCATTAGTTGGGACCGGATAATGACTCTCGCTTATAGAAGTTTCTCACTTATAGAGGTCATTAGTTGGGACCGGATAATGACTCTCGCTTATAGAAGTTTCTCGCTTATGGAAGTCGTTCGTTGGGACCGGATAATGACTCTCGCTTATAGAAGTTTCTCACTTATAGAGGTCATTAGTTGGGACCGGATAATGACTCTCGCTTATAGAAGTTTCTCACTTATAGAGGTCATTAGTTGGGACCGGATAATGACTCTCGCTTATAGAAGTTTCTCACTTATAGAGGTCATTAGTTGGGACCGGATAATGACTCTCGCTTATAGAAGTTTCTCACTTATAGAGGTCATTAGTTGGGACCGGATAATGACTCTCGCTTATAGAAGTTTCTCGCTAATCCAGGTTCGAATGTACTATAAGTTCAATACAAAAGAACAATATAACTTGGGACTTCATTTGTATCGACATATATTGTTGTCTCTGTTTTTCCAAAAAGAATGATAGAGATGATAATGTGTTCATACAAATGTCACAGCAAGATGATTATTTTGATAATAACTTGCAAATAATATTGTTAATTATTATTTCAATTAAAATGTCTTGTGAAACTTTAATATAATTTATCAAAGTACTTTATGCTTTGACTATAAAGTCTAAACTAGAAGTATATATATCTAGTTATTAATATTAATGTTTGTTTGTTCTATTTCTTATTGTAATATGTATTTTTATCAGAGTGTTAACATTGAATGGTGAAGAAGTGGAAGAAACTGAAATCAAAGGCTTCGTATCGGATAGACAAACATTCTTCACTGGGAACGTCTGTCATGATCAACTTATACAAGTATGTATGATAACTTTACTAAAGTTACACTAATTAGTGTCTATTTATTTTGCTGATGTCTACGAAATAGATAAAAAACGAAAGCTTGGAAATTATAATCATACTTATAAATGCGAATGTTTAGATGGATGGATGGATGTTTGTTTGAAGGTTTCTCCGAAACGGCTCGATGGATCTTGATGAAATTTAGCATAGATATAGTAAATAGTCTGGAAGAACACATAGGCTACTTATTTTTTTTTAACTCCGCACAGACGAAGTTGCAGGCGACAACTAGTAATATTACGCTAGTATTATTAAGAAAAAAGATTTATATTTTTTTGTATGTAACAAGTAAACTTAAAAACTACTGGAGCGATTTCAAAAATTCTTTTGCCATTTGAAAGCTAGATTATCACTGAGTAACATAGGCTATATTTATTACTGGATTTTTTAATTCCTTATGATTGAAGTCGTAGACAAAATGAACAAAGTGTGAAGTGGTGGTTGATTACCTGTAGGTGACAGACGAGGGCGTGCGGCTGGTGTGTCGCGGGGGAGGTGGGGGAGGTGGTGCAGGTGGTGGGGCAGGCGGTGCAGGCGGGTGGGCGCTGGGCGCGCAATGGCGGGTGGAAGGCGCGCGCGCGTTGTCTGTGGTGGCGTGCTCCAACACGCGCGTGGTGGCCGCAGCCGGACCCCGCATCTACCTGCTGGCCATCGGACAGGCTCGCCTCGACCTGCTCTCGTCTGTACTTTCCTACTGATCAACTGATTGTATATATATTATCTCACTGTACATCCCCATTGAGGGGTTTGTAGACTACCCTCAGTTAGGGGTGACTATGACATAGTCAATGCTGGCCCAGTGAGGATTGACTTCACACATCATTGAATTTCTTCTCAGATATGTGCAGCATCACGATGTTTTCCTGCACAATAAGAACGTCAGGTTGGTAGATGGTAGGATTCGAATCCAGGACCTACAGATTATAAGTCAAGAACTTAACCCTTGAGCCACCGACACTCCTACGCTCAACAAATACTGCTACTGTATTTACAAAGAACAGAATAGAATTATTTCTCTTGTCAGTTTTATATAAAGCAGACTATTTTCTCTCTCCGATTCACTAATCTATATATATAAAAGAAAGTTGTGTTAGTTACACCATTTATAACTCAAGAACGGCTGAATCGATTTGACTGAAAATTGGTGGGCAGGTAGCTTAGAACCAGGAAACAGACATAGGATAAGTTTTACCCCGTTTTCTATTTTTTTTTTATTCCGCGCGGACGGAGTCGCGGGTAAAAGCTAGTTTAATATATTTTACTCAGTCCCACTCTATGTGTAGTGAGGTGTGTATGGAGGAGGAGGTGGCATGCCTGGACCTGGGCCCAGGCGAGGAGGCGGCGCTGCTGGGCGTGGGCTTGTGGACAGACATCTCTGTGCGAGTGCTCCGTCTGCCTGAACTCACGCAGCTGCACGCAGAGAAACTCTCCGGAGGTATACATTGAACTTGGGTCATTTTTAATAAAAAATAACAATTTGCACGAAATTAAATATCGTAATGGCTGTTAATTATAATATTTGACGTTGTTAAGTTTAATTTCACTATTAAATTGAATACAGTTGAACCTGGATAAGCGAGAAACACAGATAAGAGAGAAACTTTTATAAGCGAGAAAAATATACTTTAGACCAATCTTTCCCAAAGTGGGCGATAACGTCCCCAGGGGGGCGTTTGAAACCTAGGAGGGTGCGATAAGAGGCCCAAAAAATGGGGGGCATTGAAATTAATTAAAGTAATCAAATTGTGGTTTTTTAAGTTTTAGGGTTGAATAAAATTTAGGGGTGCTCTGAAATATAATTTGTATATATTATAATATAGAAAGGGGGCGGTGAAAGAAATAAATTTGACAATCACTGATTTAGACTCTCGTTTATCCAAGTACGACTGTATGAAAATCACAACAATTTATTTTATTAAATTATTGAAATAGTGTATGTATGTATGTATAGAGATAATACCTCGTTCGCTGCTGATCAGCGAGCTGGAGGGTGTGTGCTACTTGCTGTGTGCTCTGGGTGACGGCTCCATGTTCTACTTCACACTGGACCGTGAGACTGGAGCACTGGCCAGCCGCAAGCGTGTCACTCTCGGCACACAGCCCACAGTACTCAGGAGCTTCAGGTATACACAACAGAGGGGACTATCACGAATAATTACGATACGCAATTTCGTAACGTTATCGACAATATTAAAATTTGTGTTTGAATTGTTTCTTTTATATGAATTCGCTAAAACAGCGAAGCGACCACTACCCGGGAGTCAATGAAAATATTTCCCATTTCTATGTAACGCCTACTTCGATAAATTCACTTCCCCTTCCCATCTTTACCTTATAAGAAAAGGATGGGAATGGAATGAGGATAAAGTAGGACTCCGGAACCACACCTCATAAGACTACGAGGAATTTCTTCCATTTGACGCCTGTTTTCTATGAGGTCATGGTATTTTACCTGACGAGACAGGCAACAGATGTTACTGGTGTCTATCATTGTTAATTGTTGGTGTTTACACGTGTTATGAGTGTTGCGCAAATCTTATAAATTTTATCGATGACGTTACGAAATTTTTCTCGCAATTATTCGTGATACGCCCTCTCGTATATACGTACGTAGTACTGTAACCCACACGCACTTCAGTCACTGCCCACTCCGTCTGCGATGAATTAAAAAAAAAACATAATAAGTAGCCTGTGTGTTCATCCAGACTATGTTCTACATCTGTGCCAAATTTCATCAATATCTGTTAAGCTGTTCTGGAGATACCTTCAAACATTCATCCATCCATCCATCATTAATACAGTCACAGCAGGTGGCTTTGACAACTTGGTTCAGATTGTTTTTGACAACAAAATGCTACTGATGCGATATTAAATAGTAAATAATTGTTTTTAGATCTCTATCGACGACGAACATCTTCGCGTGCTCGGACAGACCGACGGTGATCTTCTCCTCCAACCACAAGCTGGTCTTCTCCAACGTCAACCTCAAGGAGGTCACCCACATGTGCTCGCTCAACGCACAAGCATACCCGGACAGGTGAGCGATAATATACCTTATGGGATACAGTAATAGAACACAAATTCAATTATCATATTGTTACGAGCGTGAAGCATGGGTACTTTGATTTGTTAAGATTTAGTAGCGAGGGTTCACTGCGTCACGATTGTTCTTTAGCATTGCGTGTTACACTGAGTCACTGTCACTGAAAACTTTACACCGCTGTCACTACACTTCACCACTTGCACTTTCACATCACTTCCACTTCTTCTTTCTTTTTTATTTATGTCTTCTTTACTGTTCACTGTAAGACTGCTACGGTCGGTTTTGGTTCCGTTTTTCTGTCGTATTTAGTCCAGTAGATTCTTAAATATTCAAATCTATTGCTAGATAAAGTTTCTAGGGCTTAGACCAGTGATTGTCAAACTTATTTCTTTCACCGCCCCCTTTGAAAATCAATTATATTTCAGAGCGCCCCTAATTTTTATTCAGCCCTAAAACTTAAAAACCACAATTTCATTACTTTTATTATCTTGAATGCCCCCCATTTTTTGGGCCTCTTATCGCCCCCTCCTAGGTTTCAAACGCCTCCAAGGGGGCGTTATCGCCCACTTTGGGAAACACTGGCTTACACTATTGCTTTGACGAAACATTCTGGAAGCCTTTACTGTTTTATCGAAGACGACGGAACAATATAACGACCTCGCTGTCGACCGCGACTCCGATCGCGCTAAATTAAAAAATAAAACGTAATAATCCATTCCAAATTTCATCCGGATCCGTTCAGCGGTTCTGGAGATACCTTCTAACAAACATACATTCAAACATTAGTATTTATAATATTAGTAAGATTGTATTAAAGCAAGCAGTGTTTATTATATTCGTGTTACAGTTTAGCATTAGCAACAGATAGTACTGTGACAATTGGTACTATAGATGAGATACAGAAGCTGCATATACGTACAGTGCCGTTGGGAGAGACGCCGCGTAGGATCGCATATCAAGAGGTCTCACAGGTAAACTAGAACTCTTTTTTAATTGCGCTATAGTCTATAAAGAATACTTTTTTTTAACCTCGAGAATGACATCTAAACTTTAACATTTGACAGCAAACTCTTGGCGCTGGCGTCACTTCCTTAGCTCTTTAGCTTTCAGGTTTTCTCTCCCTTAGAAATGTTTAAAATTAAGAATTTAAGACAAATTTATATAATACTAGCTGTTGCCCGCGACTCCGTCCACGCGCGATTTTAAAACAAAACTAAATGGGGGGGGGGTGTATGAAAAATAGATGTTGTCCGATTCTCAGACCTACTGAATATGCTCACAAAGTTTAATGAGAATCGATCAAGCCGTTTCGGAGGAGTACGGGAACGAAAACTGTGACACGAGAATTTTATATATTAGATGTATGTTTGTGTGTTCGCAGACATTCGGTGTGATAACGATGCGCATAGACAAGGTGGAGTGGTCCTCGGGTCTGGGCACGGCGGTGGCCAGCCGCGTCTCCGCCTCCACCTCGGCCAGCAGTGCCAGTGGTGCACCTCCACAGCCTCCCAAACACGCGCCCGCCGCTCTCGACCTGGAGACACACAATCTGCTCATTCTCGACCAACACACCTTCGAAGGTCAGCGAAACTCTGCATCTCCACCTTCTTTTGAATTCTTGTACATTATATTTTTGAATTCCCTTAAGTTCAAAGTCACAATCTTTCACTCTTTCTACTGTTAGTATAGGACTGTTTTACCGACAGTATGTGTTGTCGACTGTTTTACCGACAGTATGTGTTGTCGACTGTTTTACCGACAGTATGTGTTGTCGACTGTTTTACCGACAGTATGTGTTGTCGACTGTTTTACCGACAGTATGTGTTGTCGACTGTTTTACCGACAGTATGTGTTGTCGACTGTTTTACCGACAGTATGTGTTGTCGACTGTTTTACCGACAGTATGTGTTGTCGACTGTTTTACCGACAGTATGTGTTGTCGACTGTTTTACCGACAGTATGTGTTGTCGACTGTTTTACCGACAGTATGTGTTGTCGACTGTTTTACCGACAGTATGTGTTGTCGACTGTTTTACCGACATTGTATCGAGTGTTGTCGACAGTGCTGCACGCGCACCAGCTGATGACGAGCGAGTTTGCGATGTCGCTGGTGTCGTGCCGACTGGGCGATGATCCCAACCACTACTACGCAGTGGGCACCGCCATACTCAACCCGGAGGAATCGGAGCCTAAACAGGTGAAACCTCGATCTAAAACATTACAGCAGATATTTATTTAATTTCTACTATTAGCTTGCTTATCAACTATTTTTTTTAACATAAGCCATTTTACTTTATTGGAAGTGTTTCAAAGGGTTAAGCAATAGGATGGTAGCCGAAAGTATTTATCGCTTCAGATATTATATTTTATAAGAGAAGGGGGCAAACGATGTTTAGGATGTTTCCCTTTTGGTTTATCAGCCTACTAATCAATTTGCACAATGGGATTTTTTTCACATTTGACAGATTGATTCTATGATGTTGAATTATTGAAATCAATGAATTACATTTTAAAAGTGACTTAAACATTTACCCATTAAATCTAGACATTTAAGTTTAAAAGTGTTAACTATAGACAAACAAGGTTATCTTAACCGGTGGGTATAAATCAAACTAAATTATGACAGCCCACTAACGCCCCCCTGTCAATATCAAAAAAGATCCTCTTTGTACTGTAACTGTCATTCTGACTATGTTAACCAGAATAACATTAGACTATAAGTTGTTTGTCTTTACTAACCTTCTAACAATCTGTTTTGTTATATATATTGTTTGTCTTGTTTTAGGTAAGTAATTCAACAGTCGATTACTTTGTCAAATAATAATAATCAAAATTGATGTGACCTTGTGCAATCACGAAACCCACCCAATAAACAAGAGCCCACACCTAAAGACACCTGGATTCAGTCAAAACCACAGACTCAGAGCTCTATGAACTGGATTTTGGCGAAATCAAAAAGGACCGCCATTAAAAAAGAAATTGAATTGAATTGAATTGTCATTTTGACAGAAGCACCCGCGACAGTAGCGCCTCTCTCAATTCTGATATTCTTGTTAGATGTAAGTTCAATGTTTCAGGGTCGCATCCTGCTGTTCCACTGGAGCGAGGGTCGGCTGGCGCAGGTGGCGGAGAAGGAGATCAAGGGTGGCTGTTACACCCTCGTCGAGTTCAACGGGAAACTGCTCGCCTCCATCAATAGCACCGTCAGTTTACTTTATTGTATTATGGAGAAGGGTAGAGAATATAAAATAATTGAAATTTTAAATTTTGGGACTGTTCAGTAATCATGTGAGGTTTGAAAGGGGGAAGGGGTTTTGTAAAAATTACCAAACATCACTAAGAAAGGGGGGGCCTAAAGTAATATATTACGTGTATTTCTGATTGAAAATGAACAATTTAATACTGTAATTTTTAATATTACTTTGTATTAGAAATATACTCGCAATTTTAGATATAGAGGGAATGGTAATATAGAACCTCACCACATATTACCAGACACAGGGTGGGGGTAAAAATGGTAACTTTTTAAATAAATGACATGATTAATGGCCAACCCACTTATTAGGAAAATAAACACTAAATTTATGTGTTCCGGAGGCCTAATGTAAGTCCTCTTTCCCTTCCCACCCCTTTTTTATAAGGATGGGAAGGGAAAGTGGATTTGATGGAAGAGGAGATGCATAGGTTAAATATTCTCTTTTTGTGCGTCTCCTTCTTCGTCGATTGAGGGTAGGCGGTCACTTCGCCCTTTTGGCGAATTCATATGACCGCTTGCTCGTTTGCCAATAGAAAGAGACAATATGTTGTGATATCAGGTGAGGCTGTTCGAGTGGACGTCGGAGAAGGAGCTGCGTCTGGAATGCAGCCATTTCAATAACATAGTGGCGTTGTACATGAAGGTGAAGGGTGACTTCATCCTCGTTGGTGATCTCATGAGGTCAATATCTCTGCTGCAGTACAAACAGGTAACTATTGTCTAATCATATCTCATCTTTTTTTAGTGCCCACCTTAATTCGCCGAAATGGCGAAGCGATCGCCACCCAGACATTCGCAAAGGAGGAACACAAAATGAGATAATTTCCCATTCTTATCCATCGAATACTTCAACAAATCCACTTCCCCTTCCCATCATCAGACGAACCATGGAATTTCTTCTATTTGACGTCTGTCTTCTGCATTGTCGTGGTATTTCAGTATAGTCCCGGTGCATTCCTTTGGGTAACTCGTGACTCTTATCAGTTGCACTTGAGGGTAGTCACTGAGGGGGTTTTTAGTGAGTCAAGTCTCACATAACCCTATCTTTTTCCCAGAAGGCAGGGTATTTTTTTGAAGATTTTCCCCCGACAAAAAAAGGTCAATGATTTTTTTTAGTAGCAAAGTGTGTTTTTTGTTTTTTTAAAGCCCCAAACTATTTTAAACAAGTGACCCCCTTTTTTTAAATGAACTGTTACAGGACCCCCCATGGCCAAATTACCTACTTTTAAGATCTTTTTTTTATTCTGACGTAGTTCAATAGAAGAATTAGCAATGCTTTAAGTTCGATATCGACCATTTTGGTAATCCCTGGTTTAAATGTATGGATTGAAATGATTTTGTATATGCAGATGGAGGGAAGTTTCGAGGAGATAGCGCGCGACTACAGCCCCAACTGGATGACTGCGGTGGAGATCCTCGACGACGACACCTTCCTCGGAGCTGAGAACAGCAACAACCTCTTCGTCTGCCAGAAAGACAGGTCTCACATATTTACTGTCACACCTAGCAGTTACAATTGTATGATGTGATAATTTAAAAGTTTATTGTTTAAGTTACAGTTTAGTTTAGGGGGGGGGGTTTAGTGGTTTTTTTTTAATTTTAATATTAAAAGATGGCAAACGAACAAACTGCCACCTAGATTCGCCGAAATAGCGAAGCGACCGTTGCCCATAAAAACGCAAATGCATTGCCTACTTTTAATTAACGGAGAAGGAGATGTACTAAAAGAGGATATTTCATCTTATGCGTCCCCTCTTCCTCCAAATCCATTTCTTCTTACCATCTTTTTTACTAATATATGTATGGGAAGAGAAAGAAGACTACAATTAGGTCTCCAGCATCACATTCTTGACGCACTTCTGTATTTTTGTGGTATTTCACCCAACAAAATATTAACTTCTGTTGAAAATAGTTCCCCAACAAGTAGTAGATGTTGTATATTTGTGCAGCGCTGCAACTACAGATGAGGAACGTCAACAGATGGGATATGCAGGTCAGGTGCATCTCGGTGACACTGTGAATGCGATGAGACGAGGTGCACTTGTAGCACCACTTGCTGACACAGCGGCTCCGGTACACAATCCAGTACTCCTCGCTACAGTCAATGGCGCCATATGTATGTATATCACATTACATTAACCTCTAATTATATATAGAAGTGTTAGATATTTGATGCAAAAGTATTTTAAAAGAATTAAACTAACAGCGAAATAATGAATTTAACTCTACTTCATAATAATCCTCGCTGTAGTATAAACTCAAACCGAACGTAAATAAACAAAAATGTCAGACGTTCCATAATGACGGATGGAAAGAGACTGCCTCGAGCAGCAGCGCACGCTTCCTTAAAAAACCTTTTGTGTGGCTACCCTCAACAGTCCTAACATTATATATATCAGTAGGTCTGAGAATCGGCCATCATCTATTTTTCATAAACCTCCCCCCATTTAGTTTTTTTTTTTTAACTGCGCGCGGACGGAGTCGCGGGTAAAGGCTAGTAATAAATAAATAAAACTTCTTTATTGTCATCATAAAGAACGGAAAGATAATATTTCATGTATTTTCCTTCCCACCATTTTTTTTATAAAGAAAGGATGGAAAGGGTAGGTGCTGATGGAGGAGAAGATGCATAGGAAGGAAAAATATCCTCCTTCTGTGCATCCCCTTCTCCGTTGATTAAAGGTGTTACTTTAAGATTTTACCTAATTTTTTGATGTGCTAAAATTCATTTATTTATTATTTTATATCAAAAGCTGGTAAACGAGCAAACTGCCGCATAGATTCGCCAAAATAGCGAAGCGACGTTTCCCATAGACATGCAAATGCATTACCTACCTTTAATTAACAGAGAAGGGACATACAAAAAGAGGATATTTCTCCTTCTTATGAGTTTTCCACCAAATCCACTTCCTCTTCCCATTTTTTTAATAAGAAATGGGTGCAAATTTTTAATAAAAAATAGAACTGAAACGCGGCATTTCTTCCACTTGACGTCTGTCTTCTGTGTCCTGGTATTTCACCCAACAAATATTGCCTGATGCAGGTCTGGTGGTGCAAGTATCCCAGCAGCTGTTCGAGTTCCTGCGCCAGCTGGAGGAGAGACTGACGCGCACCATCAAGGCTGTGGGCAAAGTACCTCACGCCTTCTGGCGCTCCTTCAACACTGACATCAAGACGGAGCCAGCTGAGGGTTTCATTGATGGTGACCTCGTGGAGACCTTCCTCGACCTCAGTCGTGACATGCAGCAGGATACTGTGCAGGGACTACAGGTATTTGCAGTGTATCTTCTTGCAGCTCAGTCACAGCGCAGACTGGATGCTGCGCAAACTATGTTTTATAAGTAACACTAGCCCGCGCGCAGTTAAAAAAAAAACTAAATTTGAAATTTAAACTATCCTATCTCTCAAGTTGGATCGAACTGCACATGGTGTGCGAATTTTATTATAATCGGTTAAGTGGTTTAGGAGTCCATTGAGGACAAACATTGTGACACGAGATTTATATATATTAAGATAATGACTCACTTTACACTATAAGTACCACCAACTTATTCTGCGCTTACAAAATATGGCGCTAAAAGTGTCTTAAAAACTATTTATGTTGTGATTAATTTGATTTTTAATTCAATTTTCTCTCAAAAGATGAAATATTAAAGTACAACTAACTGTTGGTTTCCGAGACATAAGAGATAAAAAATATGTTTTAAATGGAGATCTTAGTCTCAGAAACCTACTGTAAGTGTATCAAGATAATTATGTAACTGCATATCCTGATATGAATGTATTGTTTGTGTTCAGATCGACGACGGCGGCGGCATGATGCGAGATGCCACCGTCGACGACCTCATAAAGATCGTGGAGGACCTCACGAGGATACACTAGCGCCCCCCAACTCCCCCCACCACATACCACTCCCCCTACCATTCTAGTGTTTAAATAAATATACATTATGTACTTTTTGATGTTTCATTTCTGTTAAAAAATTTACTTTTTCTAATATTTGTAAGGTAATAAAAACTCGTAACGTAATAAAAATGGAGAAATAAGTATTACCCATAATCAAGAAACTTGTATAGAAAATGAATTCTAAAGCCGCAGTCAAATAAAATTTGTAATCTCTGCCAACACCTCACAGTTACGGTCGTGAATGTTATTTCAAATTACACTAGTACTAGTATAATAGTATTTTAACAGTGGTAGACGCCACACAGAAGACTGCCGTCAAGTAGAAGTAATTCCAAGTACAGTCTGATGTGTGTGTGCCGGAGTCCTAATTTTAGTCCTCTTTCCCTTCGCTCCCCTTTTCTTATAAGGAATGGATAGGAAGGGTAGATGGATTTGATGGAGGAGATGCATAGGAAGGTTAAATATTTGATTTGGTTTGGCATTTGGTTGATTGAGGGTAGGCAACACATCTGCAATTTCAAATGTCTATGGGCAGCGGTCGCTTCGCCATTTGGACGAATTCATGTGACCGCTTGCTAATTTGCCACCTTGTAAATAAAAAAACCTAGTTCTCTGATACTAACCGCATAGATAACAGTTGACCATACAAACCAAACTTATGGTTTATTATCACAAGTTACAAATGATACAGTATCGATTATAATTATTAATAATTTATTCAATTTAGAAAACCAAATAAAATTAACAACAATACACTCAAAATAACTTCAAGTCGTTTCAACTATAATGATGGAGTTTTCAAGATACTGTACAACATTCCTGTATACCATTTTCTAAGATGCATTTAATAGAAAACATTTCTTCATTGAAAATGTTCTTTACGAAGTAACTAGGCTTTCTTAGCTGTAAAAATATATTTGTAATAGCTAGGAATAATATAATAAATTTATTTATCGTACTAATATTATAAATGCTAAAGATGGATAGATGTTAGAAGGTATCTCCGGAACGGATCAACGGATCTTGATGAAATTTAGTACAGATGTAGAACATAGTCTGAAAGAACACATAGGCTACTTAGTATGATTTTTTTTAATCCGCGTGGACAATAAAGTAATAGGATATGGAATAAAGTGTTCTTTATTCACGATGCTTTTATTTTATAAGCCAAAGTTAACGCCAATTGAATAATTACGGTAATTAGTTTCCTATATGCTTTTTTTCATTAAATAAATTAACCAAATAATATACCTAACTAAATACTGAACAAAACAATGTTAGGAATTACTCAATATTCACCTAAAAGACCGTTCTTGCATTCAGCACAGTGACCGCCAAAAGTTCTGGCCAAAAAAAAAAACATTATATCAAAGTAAGAAATAAACAAAACACATGAATTCATTCTATTTAATTATAATAACAAAGCAACAGTATGACAAATAAAATGTCTTACATAATCCAAAATATGACCCACAATTAACTAAACAAACAACACTAAAAATTCTATGAAGTACAAAGTTCACTTTTAAGAAGCTAATTAAATTAATAGATATAATACTTATGTCAACTCAAATCATATACAGTCGAACCTGGATAAGTAATAGTCCAAGTCATCATCATCAGCTCACTGTATGTCCCCACTAAGGGGCTCGGAACTTACACCCAAGTTAGGGGTGACTAGGCCATAGTTAACCACGTTGGCCAAGTGCGGGTTGACTTCACACATATCATTGAATTTCTTCTCAGATATGTACAGGTTACACAATGTTTTCCTTCATCGTAAGAACGTCAGATATTTGTACATATGTAAATCGTAAAACACATTGGTACATGGCGAGATTTGAATCCAGGACCTGCAGATTGCTAGTCAAGTCCTAACCCCTAAGCCACCAATGCTCTAGAATCCAAGGGACTGCAATATTTTTCTCACACTTACACTTTATGGTGGTTTCTCATTAACCATCGGACTTGCTTATACAAGTTCGACTTCATAATTTATTACAATATTTACATAACATAATCCAGTGAATATTTTTATAATAAACTACATCCAAAACTCATAAATACATAAATAAAATCATTATGGATAAAATAAACATTACAAAAATGTGTGCATTTTAATAAAATTTTGTTTCAGAACATAAAGTTTTGATAGATGTTAGGACTATATTAACTTTATTTAAAAAACAAACATCCTATGTGCATTGTACTCTTAATACATAGCATATATTATTTTTGGGCAAAAATTATTTAATTTTTTGTTTTTAAATACTTACAGGGAAATCATGTGAAAACACATTTGTTATCTACTAATGGTAAAAATTAAGGAATGGTTTCAGACAAGAATATATAAAAAAAACCCTAATAAAAGACAAAAGCATTTTATGTACCTTAATAAATGTTTACTTTTCTATGAATTTTAAAACAGCAGGATATCAACATCAGACCCAGTCCAGACATTAAGATACACTTTTAAGTTACTTTAAAAAAAAACTTACTTTCTAAACTTGTCTGCCTTATAGTGTAGGAACCACATCAGAGCAAAGAGACAGCTGGGCGGACTGGCAATGGGGCCCGGAGAGTTCACCATCTCTTCTATTTCCGGTATTGTCTTCTCTATAACTTCTATCAGCTCATCATCAACACCACCACCTAGATAAATAAATATAACTTGCTTAATTACATTTACAGTTAATATTAGTAGTTACTAAAGTATCAGTGTTGTATACAACACTGCCCGGCAGTGTCCGACTACAGGGCCAGATACCTCGGTCTGCCGAGGTCGCCGCCAGAGATCACCAGCAACATTAAGGGACTGCTGGGGTTCTTTGGGGAGCTGGGCTGGCTGGAGTAGCCCACAGCCTGCCTTCACGCAAAATACGCGCTTGTCGTGGAGTTGCGGAAAACTGAGCCCTAACTACTAACTAACTACTAAAGTATCATTCTTATGCAGATTTATTGAATACTATATGTAACCATTCCAAAAATTTGTGCCCTCGTTTAGTTAAGTGATAGGAATTTCACCTGCTACAGCAATATCGAGTCTATATTGTAACCATTAGGCACTATACTATAATAATATCAAACCTTTCTCAGTTTTCATATCATCTGTCACTTCACAATAGAAGAATGTCTGCAGGGCTCCCTGTACACCCACACCGGATCTGAAATAAAATATAAAATATTTAGAACTAAAGGAAGGTTTCTACTGTCTACCTAGTAGTAATATTATTGTCATTCCTAAAATTCTATTTAATAAGAGACATAATAATATGTTTGATATAACTGTTTATTTGACATTTCAGTAAAATTATGGACTCTTAAAACTGTCTGTAAGCAAAAATATAAGAAATAAAAGAAATAAAGTTCTAATATTAATATTTTATCTCCATATTAAGTGCTTAAACCAGTTAAATAATATTATCAATAATAACATGGCCTTGAACTTCAGATTAACTGCTGCAGATAAAAATATGTATTTTACTCTGGGTCATAACATTATGATTTTTTTTTTAAATAAAGTAGCTACATACCTATATGAAGTAATCCTGTGAAGTTTTTCTAATGGTACATCATATCCACATTCTTCCAGAACCTCCTCCTTTGCTATTTCCTCAACAGTTTTATCTTTGTCAATGATACCTGCACACATTTCAAGCGCTAAGCCCAGAGATGCTGGATACTTGGTCGTGTCTATTGTAGTTTTCTTTCTATCTTCAGGGCTGATGCAATTGTAGTAAATTGCTATAAAAAATTAAACATACATTATCCCAAGTAGACAAAATTAAAACTTTTGTTTGGGGTAACTCAGTTTTAGCTTCAGATATAATAATAATAAACTCACCAGGTCTAAATTGTTTGACAAAAACCATCATCTTCCTACTAACATTGAAGACTACGATAGCAACGCTGTCATGAACTTCCAGCAGGTCCCAAGTTTTCTCCTTCCCATTTTGTGTATAGTTAAAGCGGAATGGCTTTACGTATGGTGAATCCGGCAACGGGCTAATATACACATTTTTCAGATCTTCCATATTTATATATATTTTTTGTAAGAAAATACTAAGAAGTATGTTTTGTCACGACTTTTTAAGTCAATTTGACATAAAGTTATTTTATGATTGGATTTTCATTTATTTTTTGCTTTTTTCCAAAGAGGAGTTACGGTAGCTTTAATTGGTTAACAGATAAAATGCAATTTTTAAACAATCACATTGAACAGATTTTCACATGTCTACAATTTAGGTATATAATAATATAAGTAAGTGTATATACGTATAATACCCATAAAATTCTTCTTTTTTTAATTATTAGAGGCTAGGTGCTTGTCTTTGCTACTCTAGTTGCTCGTTACTCTAGTTACTCTTTGGGAATCTTGACATTGACAACACAACTGTAAAATATAAGAAATTAATAATTTATCTAAATTTTTTAATTCTTACTAAGTTAAATGTCTTTTTTAGATTATAATAACTAACTGTTGCCTGCTAACTTAAAATAGGCAAGCAGTATGTCAAAACCTGAAAAAAATGTTAAATCGGGATTCGTTATCAAACTATCATGTGAAACAGTCCTAAAACTTTCCGAACAAGATAATGAGAAGTCAAAAGAAGAAACAGCTGAAACAATTGCAGAAAATGCAAGATATATGGACATTGAGAATGATAAAAGCAACAAAACACAGGATGTTGCGGAATCCAAAGAGGTTCATAAGTCAAGCGTTGATGAAAAAATAGATGAACCCGTACAAGAATGTATACCAAAGGTAACTGATAATGTTACACTTACTAAGGGAAAACCAGCTGATGCTTCATCATGGGGTGACTATGCAGCATATGTGACTTATATAGGTGATAAAGCTGTGTACACAGATCCCACAAGCCAGCAGAAATATTTCTGGAATCAAGAGACTAACTCTTGGGATCCTAATGATACACAAGGCCGAGTATATAGCTATGAGAATGATACTCATGTTTACACAGATGCTGATGGTACCAAATGTTTTTGGGATGAAAATAAAAAAGCTTGGTTACCTAAAGTTGATGATGAATTTTTAGCCTATTATCTCATGTCCTATGGATTTGTAGATAACAGCAAAGATGAGACATTAAAAGAAAAAAAGGAACAAGAAGAAAAGAAGGCAGATAATAAAGCTGTTAAAAGAAAAAATGAGCCACAGTGGTTTGAACAATCAGATGATCAAAATACTAAAGTGTATGTATCCAATTTGCCTTTGGATTTGAATGAAGAGGAGTTTGTTAATTTTATGCAAAAATGTGGATTAGTGGAAAGAGACCCTACCACTAAGAAAATGAAAGTAAAATTGTACATGGACAAAGAACAAAATTGTTTCAAGGGTGATGCTCTGTGCACTTATATAAAAATTGAAAGTGTAGAATTGGCACTCAAATTACTTGATGGTAGTGATCTAAAAGGTAATAAAGTTAAAGTTGAAAGAGCTCATTTTCAACTGAAAGGAGAGTACAATCCTGCTCTTAAACCTAAAAAGAAAAAGAAAAAAGAGTTGGAAAAAATAAGAAAGATGCAACAGAATTTGTTTGGTTGGAAACCAGAGAAATTATTAGGACAAAGATCCAAACATGAAAAGGTTGTCATAGTCAAAAATCTTTTCCATCCAAAAGACTTCAATGAAGATGTACAATTGATTTTAGACTATCAAAGTGACTTGAGGGAGGAATGTGCAAAATGTGGAGATGTCAGGAAAGTAGTTATCTATGACCAGCATCCTGAGGGGGTAGCCCAGATTACAATGAAAGAACCAGAGCAAGCTGATGCAGTTGTGCAACTTATAAATGGAAGATGGTTTGGTAAGAGGCAGATAACTGCTGAAATATGGGATGGCTGGACCAAGTACAAGATAGCTGAAACTGATGCAGAAATTAATACTAGATTAGATAAATGGGATAAGTTTCTGGAAGGTAAAGAAGGTACCAATGAAGCCAAGAGTTTAGATAGTGGAGACAAAAGTAAAGAAGATGAAACTACAGAAAAAGCTGTAAACAAAAAAGCTGATAAGATGGAAAGTGGTGTATTAACTTCAGTTGACAAGGAAGATAATAAAAATGAATCTGAAAGTGCAAATGTTGATAATGCAGAAGAAAATAAAGTCGAAAGTAGTGCAGAATCCGCTGTGCTGAAGCAAGTGGATGAATCAGAAAGTGGTTTAGTGACTTAAAGTACATATTGTATATTACATTTAATATTTAAGTAAATCTGTAGTAATTAAATGTTCTCAAATCACTTTTGGTGTTTTTTTTTTATATTAAAATTAATTTGTATTAAGTTATCTATCTATATATATTAAAGAAAGTTGTGTTAGTTACACTATTTATAACTCAAGAAGGGCTGAATCGATTTGACTGAAAATTGGTGGGCAGGTAGCTTAGAACCAGGAAACGGACATAGGATAATTTTTACCCCGTTTTCTATTTTTTATTCCGCGCGGACGAAGTCGCGGGTAAAAGCTAGTGTAGTATAAGTAGCATGTCTTGGTGAATAACTTCACAATAAATTATATAATAGCTTTACATATTATTTGGAGAACTGAGAAGTACTAACATTTGGATCAAGTGTTTTTATTACTTTTCAATACTAAAAGTTGAGACATATGGGCTCCGAAAATGATATTGAGAGAAGAGATATTCTCTATACGATACTTCTTTAAAATGAAGTCTCTAAGAAATAACAGGTATTTAAAATTATGATTTGATATTATAAATATAATGTACGAACTTGTGCAAATTTTGAAGAAGAATAACCGTCACAGCAATCGTTTATTTAGGAGAATCTTTTCTTTTTATTTTCTGTTTATGACTCTGTGCATCACTTGGCGAAAAAAAAATTAAAATAGCACCATAAACGACCAGCCGTCATGTTGTCTGACACATGACTTTTTATGTTGCATACACAAGAATATCTAATTTGATTCGACATTTAGTAATTAAGACAAATATAACACTAAGTTTAATAGTTGTCTTGCCAATGAACTGAAACAACACTGTACACATGTGAAAGATGAACGTAATTAATGGGCGGCTGTGTTCGCGTGCGGTGTCGTACTTTTCAAGTGTCAACTGATCGGAATCGGGCCTCCTTAGCCGCCTCCATGAATAATAACAGGATATGATAACATGGCCGTGCAACCGGACTCCGGAGGGAAGGATGACGTGAAGACACAGTTCGTTACGCGGGAAGGCACGTACAGATTGATGACGCTGTCAGAGTACTCAAGACCGAACCGTGTGGGCTACACCAGTGGCTCGGGCTCGACCCATGTCCGCGTGTCGCTTGTGTCGTTGCCGCCGGGGCCGGGGAGTGGCGCACCCGGCTCTGACGGTCAGGCCTCCGATGACAGAATATGTTTCAATCATGGGAAAGAACTCTATGTTTATGTTTACAGAGGTGTTAAGAAGGTAATTCATTGATTTAGTTATAATTTGTTTACATGGTATTCTTGCCTGTTATTAAATGCATGTTGTGTGCAACTTAGGTACAGGAAATCCAGTAAAATTAAATAATCTTTACGCTTCATTAGTTATCTAACAGCTTACTATCTCCTATTGTATCTCAAGTAGTAGTAGTTCATATTGATTGCATATTTCCTGTTATAATTGTTATTAAAAATTATCAAAACAGACAAAAGAGAAAAGATGTTTTCATCATCATCATCATCAGCTCACTATACGTCCCCACCGAGGGGCTCGGAGCCTACCCCAAGTTAGGGGTGACTAGGCCATAGTCAACCACGCTGGCCAAGTGCGTGTTGGTTGACTTCACACATATCATTGAATTTCTTCTCAGACATGTGCAGGTTGCATCACGATGTTTTCCTTCACCGTAAGAACGTCGGATAAATGTACATATGTAAATCGAAAATTGCTGTATACCAATTCTTAAATGTTATAACATTGTACATCATGGGTAGCTGGCGTTAGTGGAGTAACACCTGTAAAGTAATGAAATCACTGATCAACACATCTGATAAAAGTAGTAACTGATGGCAGATTAACTTAAAAAATGATATTTAAACATGTTGCAAATATAAATATGGGATAGAATTCAACCCGAGTGGGATTTAACATAATTAAAGTAAAATTATTTCATGTCCAACAAAAAATATCATTATTCAATAAATTCTTCTATACTTTAATTTCTATATAATAAATTGGTTTTATTAATTTTTTACGTGTATTCAGAAAGTATGAAAATAAGATGTTTATCTATATATATTAAAGAAAGTTGTGTTAGTTACACTATAACTTCAAGATCGGTCGAACTGATTTAGCTGAAAATTGATGGGGAGGTAGCTTAGAACTAGGAGACGGACATAGGAACTTTTTCATTTTGTGCGCATTTTTTTTATTCCGCGCGGACGGAGTCGCGGGTAAAAGCTAGTTAATATAGCTGGGTGGTTATTACATATTTTTAGTTTTGTAATTAAAGTTATTAGTTTCATGTAGTAAGTGTAATATGATGTGAAGGTTGTATTCAATGACAGGAAATATTATTGAGACTAGGCTGTAGTGTTCATTGAGGCAGAAGTAACTAACTCAACATTGTTACAGCATTTCTAATTGTTATTGATTGGATTCAGTTACATTGAATCAAGATGTCACTATAATTAAATCATGTTTTTTCTTTCAGAATTAAAACTGATAGTTTTTTTCATGATTTTTAACAGACTTCTAAATTCTCAAAACAATTATTTATAACTAGCTTTTACCCGCGACTCCGTCCACGCGGAATAAAAAAAATCACACAAGATAAAAAAGCTACTATGTCCGTCTCCTAGTTCTAAGCTACCTCCCCATCAATTTTCAGCTAAATCAGTTCGACCGATCTTGAGTTATGAATAGTGTAACTAACACGACTTTCTTTTATATATATATATATCTTAATATATATAAATCTCGTGTCACAATGTTTGTCCTCAATGGACTCCTAAACCACTTAACCGATTATAATAAAATTTGCACACCATGTGCAGTTCGATCCAACTTGAGAGATAGGATAGTTTAAATCTCAAATTATAGTCGCAATTTTAATTTATTGCTAATTTTTTGTCTGTTATTATTTGACAGTCACACAATTATCTGTTAACTCCAAATGATTCTAACAGATGTCGATATCTTTCGACTGGGTTGAGTAAGTAATCAATAGATGGCGCTGCTATGGTATATCTACGAGCTATGCCATCCTTACGTGCACCCTAGCTTGCTGACAAAAACATTTCGGCCAAGCCAGTCTTGTTTGTAATAAGTGGGGACAGTGAAAGGGGCATAACATGCAAGGCGTTGTTCATCTAATTACACCATCATTTGTGGTTCCAGGCCGCAGACCTCACAAAGCCTGTGGACAAAAAGATGTACAAGGGCACCAACCCAACGTGTCACGACTTCAACGCGGCTACGGTGACGCCAGAGAGCGTCGCGCTCGTCGTTGGCTTCTCTACTGGACAAATACAGCTCATAGATCCTATTAAAAAGGAATTAAGTAAATTATACAATGAAGAGGTCAGTCTCATTATCATTTCACAATAATTTACAACATGAACTAATATAGGTAAAGCATTGCATAAAAATCAAGTAGCTTCATTTTAGCAGTTTACGATACAAAAAATTATGCCTCCAGGCACAAAAGTCTATATATATCCATGAACATCATTGTTCAACTCTTTGAATTGTGTCATTGTTTCCAGAGACTGATAGATAAGACACGCGTCACTTGCATCAAGTGGGTGCCGGGGTCAAGCAATCTGTTCATAGCGGCGCATGCTTCGGGCCAGCTGTATGTGTACAACGAGGAGCTGACCTGCGGCACCGCCTCCCCGCACTACCAGTTGTTCAAGCAGGGCGACGGCTACTCCATTCACACGTGCCGCACCAAGTCCACCCGCAACCCCCTCTACAGGTGGCTCATCGGTGTCGACGGCAGCTGCATCAACGAGTTCGCCTTCTCCCCGTGTGGCACCAACTTAGCTGTAGTATCACAGGACGGTTTCCTTAGGGTTTTTCATTACGACACAATGGAACTGATCGGTCGAGCCCGATCGTACTTTGGTGGATTTTTATGTGTATGTTGGTCGCCCGACGGAAAGTACGTGGTGGTCGGGGGAGAGGACGACCTAGTTACTGTGTGGTCCTTCGGCGAGAGGAGAGTGGTCGCGCGGGGACAAGGCCACAGGTCCTGGGTGTCCGTGGTCGCCTTCGACCCCTACGTGGTCAGCTTCAGCGAGGGCGACAGCGAAGAAGTCGTAGATGAGGACAAGAAAAGTGAAAGTGTACAGTGCTACAGACTAGGCAGTGTTTCGCAGGACACGCAATTGTGTTTTTGGGATTTGACCGAGGATGTGCTGAGGCCACCGGTGCGGGCGCGGGCCTCGGCGCATCTGTCGCCGAACAGCCAGAACTTCTCTCCCAACGGAGTTCCCGGTGCCAAGGTTCCCGCAAAGTGCACCAAGACGAACAAGGTGGGGCACAAGCATGCAGAGTTAAGTGGTCACAACAACGCGGCGGGTGAGCCCTCCGGCGCCAAGCCCGCCGCCAAGACGAAAGCGAACAACGTCTCCACGTTGAACATCAGCGTCGGCAAAGCGAAGGACGAGAGCTCCGGCTCACTCGGTGTCAACTTTACGCAGCGGCTCGCGGGCTTCTCGTTCGGCGAGCGGAGATCCGACCACCGGAGGAACTTTAGTCTGTCGAAGCCCGCCGAGAAGACGTCGGCTACGAACACGGTCGCACTGCGGGGCAAGTCGGCAGGCATGCATACGAACGATACGTACGACCCCTTGAAGTTGATCGGGACGCCGTCTTGCCCGCGCTTCGACGAGTGTCCGGTGCTGGAGCCGCTGATCTGCAAGAAGATCGCACACGAGCGGCTGACGTCGCTGCTGTTCCGCGCAGAGTACTTCGTGACGGCGTGCGCGGACGGCTGCGTCAACACGTGGGCGCGGCCCAGCCGGCAGCACAACGGGGACGTGCGCCCGCGCCGCACAGAGCGCGCAGACCGCATCGACCTCGTCGACTAGTCCCTACAGTGCAGTGCATTGACACACATAGTTCAGTAGCTCCGTGTTACAGGCTCTGTAAGTGACACTTTTAGTTAATACCAACTTTCATCACAGTCTGTTCAAAATTTATTCATTTTAAACTCGTTATTTGTTTCCATAATTTGACAAATATACTCACATTTGCAAACTAGTCTATCGAGTTTGTTAAGTAAATATTATTTATAATATCACAAGATATTTTATGATTACAAATTAATATAACAATTATAATTTTGTTTATATTCCTTGAACAGACTGTTTGGATATGTGAAATGGTAGGCATTTATTAACAGTTTTATATTCGGCCGTTGGAAGAATTACACTATTCCATTGTAGAGATTAAAATATAGTTGATTTTGTATGTTGCGTGAGTGATTATTGCTACTTTGAATTATTTATTACATATGTTATTGATATTTTAAATATTTTCATAATGTCATACATAAAAAGGCAGTTGGATTACTACAAAAATTTGTTTAATAATTTTTGTTACGTGTAAGAGTATTCACTGTCCATGATGTAAATACTAAATTAACCTATTTCGTTATGAACATTAACAAAAAATTACACTATCATTGTTAAATATCCGTTTGTTCATTCATACAATTGGAGATATTGAAAAAGCAATTATCTTGTAGCAATAGTAATGAGATTTGACTGTATAGAGGAGTGTATATTGTAATTATAAGTAAATATGTTCTTTCTCGGCTCACTGTAAATATAGTGCATAGGTTATGGAGCGATCAAAGATTGCTTGCGCGATACAAAATGTACGCGATGGCGGGAAAACGTCAAACTCTATTCTATTGTCTATGATCATTGTATTTCATGACTGTCAAACTGATAGGGCTGTTAACTCAATGGAAGTTACAATAGTGGTTATAGAATTCTCTTTTGCAAGGTCACTTAATATTTTTACTTTATTAAAAGAAAATGTCGTCTAATTTTTTACATGCTTGCCAACATAAATATGTGAAGTTTTTTTTTTACTTTATGAAAAAAATAATTTACTCAAAGTATACTAAACGTATTACGTAAAATGGTTTCTTGTAATCAACACACCGTGTTCTATACAAAAGGGTATATATCCATCCATCCTTTTTTTAAACTTATTAGTATGTTTTTTTTTTAAATTATTACTTATTGACTTGATCGGTAAACAAATGTCTGCCTCAAAATACGAACGCACTCGTGCTTTCTCGATGTATTTGTGTTATTTATTTGAGTTTTTTGTAAGCAATTTAAATATGTCTGTGAGATTTGACAGCGAATTCATATAAAAATTCTGAGGCATTTTCATGGGTTGTCGATTTTCAAATTGTGTTCTACAATTGTTTGTAAAAGGTAGTTCAATCAAATACGATTTTAGTTTCAACCTTTACCACTTAAAATGTATGAAAAATTAATGTGAAATTTTCACTCAACATGGTTAGGAATTAATATCTTTCCCTTTGACACAGTCATAGTGTATCAAGTTCATGTAAAATGGCAATTATATACATTTATCCAAAACTTGGATAATCATTAATTACACCCTATTATTCTACAAAAAATTTTAACTACCGGGGTAATGAAACAAAAAAATCATTTAATAAAGAGGGTAGATTGAAATAAAAATCGTGTTTGACTATTTAGTAAATTTAGTTGATTTTAGTCACATTTCCCCTATTTAAAGTTGTTTCTAATTTATACATTTCCAAACTATTATTGTATTTTTTTTGTATTGAAAAATTATTAAAATTGAAATTTCGAATTTATTTAAATTATTTTGTTAATTTAACATTAATTTATCATCTAAAATGTTAAATTGGTGATGCTCTAATTTGAATAGCATGAGATGAAATGCGTTTTAGTAAAAACTCAAATCAATTAGTTAAAAAAAAATCATGAATTTTTCAGAATTAAAAACTGTTAGTTTTCTGTTCTCTAAATTGTAAACTACCCACAATACAATAATTATAAGATATTCTAAATTCTTATAAATATTGTAAAGAGATGTTGGTATATTTTTTTTTACTCTCAATTTAAATGTAGTAATAACTACAAGATTTTAAAGCAATTTTAGTTGACATTTAAATTTTTTCAAATGAAAATTCAAAAAGACGTATCTCATGCTGTAATCATGTCAGTTTTAAACTTTCCAGATTTTATTAGTTAAAATTTATTAGTATTATATATTTTGTAATGATGAGTGCAAAATATTTCAAAGGAGCAATGCAGTTATAATGATAAGACCTAATCAATATATATATATATATTGCTTTTTTTGGCAGCTATTTAATTGAATAATAAATATATTTTAGTTATTTTTGACCCTATCCATGATACAATGGCAATTCATAATTCACTATTAAATTTGTACGTTCTGTAAAATTATAGATTCGTACATTTGTTATGTATTAATATGTATAATAAATATTAATTTACCCAAAAATTAAACTGATTTGTTTGTATTTTCGTTGTAACGATATTAGTTCCATTCAAAGTTACTAGATGTCGCTGATTTTGTGACGTTAATTTATTGAGACGAAGTTCTTTGTTCAAATCTAGAGAGACACAAATTATAAGCCTATCAAGTTAATAGACGATTCTCTTTATATTGTTGTAGTTTCATTTACCGCGGGTTTCTGAGACCAATAACTAATTATTTCTGTTTTGTCAAAGATCATGATAGACGATATGTCTTGTATTGAGATTTTGGTCTCAAAAACACACGCTTAGACCTTTATTAAACTTGTTTTGCGATGGCAAAAGAACTTAATTGTACGTAAGATGTTCAGTGACTTAAGTTATCTATACATATCCATAGTTAGCAACCGTTTTAGTACTCGTATGAGGAACCAATGACATGCGATGCAATATTTTGAGCATCTCACTGATCACAAAACTAAAAGTTAAAATTAAATTATTAAAAAGTTTGAAGTAGGTTTTAGATAAGAGAAGAGAACGCAAGTGATTTACGCTTCGAAATGTGGACAAGTCACAAAGTAAAGATTATTTGATCACGTTTAAGATCCCATTTCTTGAAAAATGGTACGTTAATACGTAAAAGTTCGCAATTACATTTAATACCTTTCTTGTTGGATTTCATATCATTAGGTGGCAAACGAGCGAGCGTGAAATCCGCCATTACAAACGCATTGACCACCTTTGATTGACAAAGGAGAGGACTTACGATATATCCTCTTTCTATTTCCCCTCTTCTATCAATTTCACTTCCCCTTCTCATCTTTTCCTTATAAAAAAGGGTGGGAAGGCAATGATAGATATAACTTAAGTTTTAGAAGACAGAACTTCCGTGGAGTAGTCAAAACGATATTTTTTTCCTTCAATTTGATTTCTATAAAAGGTTAGTTCAGTGAACAGAACATCCATGGAGTAGTGAAACAATAAAATAATTTTGTCTATAATTTATTATCTAATATCTGAAACATATTAAAAGCCTGGATCCCAGTCTGTGTGGTCGTCGACATCGACCATCTTGTAGCAGGTGACTGTGTCTCCAGCCTCCACCTCGAACTCTGTGTCAAAGCGCAGTCCGCACTCCATGTCTCGTTTTATTGTTGTCACCTCTTCTTTGAGGTGTTTCATTGAAGCTAATTTACCTAAAAGATTAATTATATTGATTCTTATTATTGTAATAGACGTCGGTGGCTAAAGGGTTAAGCATTTGACTTGTAATCTGCAGGTCTTGAGTTCGAATCACGTCATGTACTAATGTGTTTTTCGATTTACATATATATATTTATCCGACGTTCTTACAGTGAAGGAAAACATTGTGATGCAGCCTGCAATGTGTGAATTCCCGGTACAAAAATACGGTAACGCGGCTCATTCATTTGACAACACCAAATGGAAGTCACTAATCTCTGCCTACCATTTTGAGTTACAGGCGTGAGTATGTGTTGTCATGATTACCTATAAAGTTAAAAAGTAGAGCAAGGATCTTATAAAATACGTTAATTATTGTATTTGGTTTTAATTTTATATTAATACCTTCGTATAAAACTTGTCCGTTGCGTATAATTCTATACAGAGCATGTCTAGCGAGTGTTCCGCGAACACAACGACATCCCGCAACTGGCACACGACGTTTCCCCTCAGACACTACAAACTGTTGCAACACACTCGCCTCGCCTACGTCACAAAATATTTCATTACCAGTGCGAAAAGTCTGTCATTGCAAAGAGTTCCAACAAATGTCTACAAGTTGACAGTTGGGACAAATTGCAATGACGATTCCGCACTTGTACTGAACAACTATTTTTAATACAGTTGCGAAAAAATGAAGCAATTTTATAGAATTATAAAAAGGTTTTTTTTTGGAAATTGGCGCCGACCGTAAAATAAATTAAGCAGATATTTTTTTCTTCACCCATTCTGGGTGGGCAAAGGGAACTATGGCCATACAGCCAAGTTTTCAGTAGTTTTTTTTTGATATGCAATAAAAATTAAATGAAATGAAACCTAACCTAACTCACTGAATCAAATCATTAAATCTGATATTGAAATAAGTTAGTAGCTTCTTTTTAGAAATATTTGCATGAATCATAAAAACTTCTATGGATTTTTTTTTGTAAAAATTTCGCGGTTGATTTTTTTAATAGACATTATTTTGACAGTTTAGAAAGAGAACGCACGAGTTCAGAAAAGGTAAAGAAAAAGCACGAGTATGTAATAGCCCACTTCCCGAACGCTATACGTCCCTGCAATACGCCACTTTTTGAGCAACTGTATTAAAAATATCTTTACGATTAATAATATTGTACAATCTGTATGTAAAATCCAAAATGACAGTTATATTTCACGCATTTTTTATTGAGATTATCATGAGATTGTCATTTACGTTCATTTAACGAATGTTGAGTATTATTCGTATGATTACGACTTATATCTAAATGAATCTATACCTACACATATAAATCTAAATCTGCCAGATGTAGAATATTGAAAACGGACTAAATAAGCTAATTAATAAGTTTTTTTTAATTCCACGCGATAAATGACAGCTAGTATGACATTAAGTTCACCGATAATCTCCTCCTCCTGGCGTTTAGGTATCCTGGAGCTGATCTGCTGCTTGATGTCATCTACAAGGCGGTAGATGACATTGTGTGAGATGACAGTGACAGCGCAGCGCCGCGCCTCCGCCGCCACAGTCGTAGGACACTCCACGTTGAATGCGTATATCACTGCATTGAACGCTTTCGCTATCTGGAAATTCAACCTTATGTACGCTATATTTTTTGTTTTATTTCACGCGGACGAAGTCGCGGACGATAGTTAGTATTTTATATTCCATTTAATTTGTGGAATGTAAAATACTAACTGTCGTCCGCGTGAAATAAAACAAAAAATATTATAAGTAGCCTATGTGCCAGCCAAAAATTAATTAAGAACGATTTAACTCAAGTTTGATCGTCCGGTGATCACACCGACTTGTTTCTGATAATGTCTCACGAAAGATTAAAATATTTAATAATAAAAAATAGATAAGTAAATAAGCAGAATTAAAATTAAACTTTTCTTTAACAAGGTATAGCTTTAAAATTGGTATTGTTTCCTTTATTACAGATTTTTACTGATGAAGCATTTATATTTAAAGCTTGGATGACAAAACGTTGTTCAAATATATCGACAGTAGGTTTTCACTGCAAATACAACAGAAAGCGTAGAAACAACTTACCTCAATGTCGTTGGGTGTGACATGTCCTACACCGTAGTGTACGAGGTCGAGACGTACACGGTCATGTTCGTCATACGTCTCCAAGATGTCCAGAATCGCCTCCACTGAACCGTCCACATCACCTGATACGAATTATATCAGTCATTAACAATATTTATTTGAAATTTTATTTAAATCTATTAAAAAAAGCAGACTTTACAAACATTGGTAGTAGCAAACGTATGGCACTTCCCAACTGTGCATTTTAAATTGCACTTCGAAGTAAAAAGTTAACGAACAGACGACGAAAACTCACAAAACATCAGCATGGACACCCAAAATACATTTATTTTCTTGTTCAAAACACTAAGATAAAACTATTTACAACAATAATCATCAAAATTCTATCAAATACCACATTTTGTTGTTAACTTGTCGACTTCCCGCGCAATACTCCTATATTTTCACCTATCTTTTTTTCTATATCCACTATAAATGGACAGGCTATAAAACGTGGTATTTTGTGCCTATTTGATTTTCACCACTTTGGTGGATTTCACTATTGGAGAATTCAAACTAATAATAGAGATAGAATTAACCGCAAAAAACAACAAAAGACCCATTTAAGTCTGAACAAAGGAAAAGTTGCTGTTATTCCAGCAATGACCTAACAATTTATAGAGATCATTAGAAAAAAAGTGTCTACATCAAAAAAGGCAAAGGTGTTAGTGGCCATTATGCCACATATTTGTCGGAACGCAAACTCATTGTTTACCAAAAAGATCAAATACATAATTATTTACTGAAGAATAATTTTCTAGAACAAAAGTATACCTTTAACGATAACACTGAGTGTGGGATGCGTGTCCTCTTGTATCTGCTTCTGTCTGGGACCATCGGGCCTCAGTCTGAGCCGGCCGAGCGCTCGCTTGTGAGCCAGCCGCGCCTTGTACTGAGCGCGGTGCTCAGCCTCCTTGGCGCTGATCACCTCCAGGTCCTCCTCCTGCTTCTCTTTCATACGCTGGCTGTGACGCCATCTCATCACTTCGTTGGCACGCTTCTGTGAAAAGATGACAAACTTAGTAAACACGCGTTCAGGAATTTGCATCATTTAATTCAAATAATATTAGACTTGCTTAATATCTGACAGTTGGTCTCGTAGAAGAGAGCAAGGTTACCTCGGAGCTGACTTCGAGTACCATATCCCCAGCTGCTGGCAGCTCGCGCCAGCCCAGCACACTGACTGGGCGCGCTGGACCCGCCTCCTGCACCACTGACCCCTCCCCACACTGCAGCATGCGCACCTGCATACAAAGTTATACTGACCTCTATATATAGACAGGCTAAGAACCATGTTATTTTGTGCCTATTTCATCTTCGCCATATTACCGCTCACGAAAGATAGAATCAATTGTCAGGAACTTTAACATGACCAATTTACTTCGGAATGACGCAAAAGTCGTCATTTTCAAGCAAAGACGTATTCATTTATTGATATTTAGTGTGTAATATATATTTAAATGTGTATGAAATTTGAATGACACTTAAAAAGGAATAAATTGGACAAAATGTTACCTTAGCCCACCCCGCACCCGCTACAAGTACGCAACCTTTGCGCAGTGTACCTCTCTGTACCAGAACTGTAGCTTGCTTCCTACAATATTTGTTACAAATAAATTCCAAATATACTGAAGCAATTTTAAAAAGTTACTTCCTAAATATACACAATCCATCTTACCCGAGTCGTGGATCGACCTGCGATTCAAGGACCACTCCCTCCACATACCCTCCAGGGTCAGCTTTGAGGTCCATGAGATGCGCCTGCAGCGTGAGAGCCTCCACCAGGGTGTCGAGATGCAGCCGGCGCAGTGCGGAGAGGCGCACGGCCTGCACCTCGCCCCCCAGCTCCTCGCACACCACCCCGTGCTGCGCCAGCGCATTCACTGTGCGCTCCTACATACAAACACATCATCTTTGTCACCAATAAAACAACTGTGTTTTGAACTCACCCTGTCCATTATGTACTACAATTACAACTTATATCTATCTACCTATATATGAGCCGTTTATTTTGAAAGTGACCTAACTCCGTTTTTCAATTTTTTGCCGGTTACCATTGTTACATGTACAACTTCATGTTATTTATCAGTGAAGCACTTCAGATTGCTTATATTCAGAGAAAATACGATACATTTTTTACACATAAGTTTTCCGAATTAATTGAATAACTGAGCCGTGTAGTTTGAAAGTGGCCCAACTCCATTTATAGTTACATCAAGTTATTGTTTCATGCATCTTAAAACATATTAAAAAATTAAGAAGTGAAAAACACATCATAGCTTACAGTGACATGTGCACCGGGCAAAATAGAAACATTAAAGTAGCTTTAATGTGGTTGAAAATTGTCCAAGCTTTGGATAATAATGTAGAAATTATAGATCATAATTTTTAATATCAGGACATTCGTTTTTACCAAATGATAGAGATTTTGCCGTGGTAGAAATGGCATTAAAAAAAAATAATTTACTGTACGTTTCCCAAAATTATTACAAGATTATTAAAAAGTCTCGGAAGGGTAATAATTTTATACTAAATAAAATGAGACAGGAAGATTTTGTATCGACAAAATTATTAGAAGACGCAATTTTTAAAAGAGTAAAAAATTCTGATGGAGAATCAGTAAACTGGTTAAGAATGTGTTGGATGCGTTTTGTCAGAAATGAACCATATAATTTTTTTTATAAGACATCCATGAATGAAAATGAAAATTTTAAAGTTCTGAACTTACTACCACGTCGGGGTAGACCAAAAAGGTTCGAAAATATTGTATTGGCACCATTGTATAAAAATATTAGGCAAGTTACATCAGCAAAATTTAAGGACATGATTGACCTATTACGATACATACCACCAGAACATCATGATTTTTTCAAATCCCTTTCACACGCACAAAATGTAGATGAATAGTAAATTGTTTTGTAATAAAATGTTTGTAATTTTCTATGTTCTGTAATTAAAAAATGTTTTGAATCGCATAAATTATGTTTCCGAAGTGTTTTCAACATATGCAAAACAAATTCCGTATTCTTTTTTTCAATTTGAAACATCTAAAATTATGTTGAATGGACTTGGGCACCTTCAAATTTTATAATGAATCTGGCTGTTAATTTTGAAAGTGGCCCAACTCCATTCTTGATAAGAAAACGCACGTTATTTATTTAATAATTGCCACTATTTTAACAGGAACTTTAAATTTAACATCCTTAGATACGCTTAAGCAGCATGACTCCTTAGTATCTTATACGTATATTTTTAAATTCATTGAAACGCAACACTTTCAATATCTCGATTTGAAGATAAATGGAGTTAGGCCACTTTCAAAATAATTGGCTCATATATAAAAGAAAGTCGTGTTAGTTACACTATTTATAACTCAAGAACGGCTGATTTTTACCCCGTTTTCTATTTTTTATTCCGCGCGGACGGAGTCGCGGGTAAAAGCTAGTATAAATATAAACAAGTAAAAGAAACATAAATTGTCTAATTTATTTAACTAATCTAATGCCCTAGGTACACAAGGCGACGTAAATCTTCAAAAACCGGCGATTCTAATCGCTAAGCGACTTACGCAATACAATGTCATAAAGGTGTCGTACAGAACGCGCATCGCGGACGTTTTCAGTATAGTTTGTCAAGATCGTCGTGACAATAGTTGCTACGATTTTCAAGATGGCGGAATAAATTAATACAATTGACATGTAGTGGCTAACTTGTACCTGTCAACGATTCAACACAACCGTACATTGATTTCGACAATTTACGTTATCTTGTGTACAAAAAGCTTTATAGAAATAGACAAATAAAAAAGAAGAAGCATACCTACAATGTTCACACCTGGCTTGTCGATTTTGTTGATCGCCACAAGTATCGGAACTGCAACAAAAAGTCACATTATTATTTACTTTCAAAGTTTCTTTTGTAGTTTAATTTGAAATATAGTCTTCCCTTTGATTCTCTTGATAAAAATAGAGATGACTATATATAAATATAATTATTTCACAGTCTCACCGTTAGCCTCTCTGGCCATGCGTATGGACTCCACCGTCTGCTCCATGACACCATCATCTGCGGCCACCACCAGCACGACCACATCAGTGGCGCAGGCTCCACGCGCACGCATCGCGCTGAAAGCCGCGTGCCCCGGCGTGTCCAGGAACGTCACCGTCTCACCTGACTTCAACTTCACTACACAAACAAACTGACCCTTATACAATTAGAACATACCGTCTTCTATTAAATCTTATCTTATTAATATTATAAATACGAAAGTTTAGATGGATGTATGTTAGAAGGTATCTCCAGAACGGCTCAACAAATCTTGATGAAATTTGGCACATATGTAGAACATAGTCTCGAAGAACACACAGGTTAGTTTTTTTTAATGCTACGCGGACAGAGTCGCGGGTGATAGCTAGTACTTTATACAGGAAAAGCCAAAAAACCTATCAAATTAATTTCACACCTGTCTTCTATGTAGTTGTGGTAGTATACTAGGCGAGCCCATTTGTGTAATTGTTGATTTTTCTGGTCTCTATCACTTTTCTTACCTTCAAAAGCACCAATATGTTGCGTGATCCCTCCAAATTCTTGGTCCACCACAGCGGTGTCTCTGAGGGCATCGAGAAGTGTGGTCTTGCCATGGTCAACATGGCCCATAACACAAACAACTGGTGGTCGAGGGCGGAGCGCAGACTCCGGTGACGGTGGCGCTGGAACCGCATCTTTATTCTATGTAAAACCATAAAATAGTTAAATTATTTTATTAAACAAGTCTATAAATTGAAGATCAGTTTTTCATATATATTTAGATGAATAAATGATTAAGCTACTTTTAAGTAATTTTGTTCACTAAACTTCAGAATACATATAATAGAAAGATTCAAAATAAGCAAATAACACTGTGTCTATATGTGACATATCTACATCTAATATATAAAATACTCGTGTTACGGTATTTGTGGTTAAACTTCTCCGAAACGGCTTCACCGATTCTCATGAAATTTTGTGAGCATATTGAGTAGGTCTGAGAATCGGCCAACATCTATTTTTTATACCCCTATTAAGTTTTTTTAATTGCGCACTGACGGAGTCGCGGGAGAAAGCTACTATATTTATATATAAATGAGTCGGAGACAGGGTTGACATACCTCCTCTTCTTCGGTTAGTTCATCAGGTCTTGCGACAAGCTTGAACCTGCAGCCAGATATTTTTACAACTTCCCTCACTATTTGTGGATTGTGTATAACTGTATCTCTCTTGTATACCGTGTCAGAATTTTTGTCCGCAAATTCGAGAGCTTTATAGATATGATCTGAAAGTGTGAAAAAGTTTTGTAAATTTTATGTTGTAGTACAGTGTTTCCCAAAGTGGGTGATAATGCCCCCTTGGGGGCGTTTGAAACCTAGGAGGGGGCGATAAGAGGCCCAAAAAATGGGGGGCATTGAAATTAATTAAAGTAATGAAATTGTGGTTTTTAAGTTTTAGGGCTGAATAAAAATTAGGGGCGCTCTGAAATATAATTGATTTTCAAAGGGGGCGGTGAAAGAAATAAGTTTGACAATCACTGTTGTAGTATAACAGATTTCAATCATAATTATAAATTTCCATAAACTTGAAAATATAAAAATATTATATGCCTCAGGAAAACATACAGCATTGCTTATGAAGACGCATTGTATACTTAGCTTGAATTTCGCGGTCTTTCTCGCTCAGTTGGCAATAGTGACGGTTGGTACTCCCTGTATTCTGCTAACTTCACTCGCCAGCAAGGACGACGCTGCCGGCGTCATTTGCGGAGCTCATAGCGTTGTGTACTTTCGTCGAGAACGGTTGTTCTCAACTCAGTTTCTCTAAGTTCTCAAAGTTTAAAGTATCGGAATGAATTCTGCGCCGAGTGAAGACGGCGGGGAAGCTATCGCCGGGACAAGCCGAGCGGACAATTCTTCGCCTGAAAAACATACAGCAGAAGAATCGTCGTGCGAGAGCAGCTCATCGGGTAACGTTGAAGAGGGGCCGCCACGTAAGAAACAAAAGAAACATCAAAACGCTTCTGACGACCCTCGTTTCGCCGAGCTGTTTAACCAGGTTAGTCTCCTTACGAATATTATTATGCACCAACAATATGCATCACGAGAGAACGCGCCCTCTATAAATGATTTCTTAATCAACCCTGCTTCCATGCCGGAACCACTTAATTTAGGAGAATGTAGGACTAACTTTGAAGAAAATAGAGTGCGTAAAACGGCAAACGAGAAACGCTTACAACAGTTAATAAAACTTCAACACTTTAAGTCGTCTACCTGGCCACATATACGATATAAAAAAGCGTTAATTGATATGTTGGCGGCCCCAGGGTTTTGCAACTTAAAGATAAACAACGAATTGTATTGTCTGAACAAGGGAAGGGATTTTCTAGCTCCCACAGAAGAAATTATGGCCGCCATTACAAATGGTATGCTACATCAAAGGGAATTATTGCAGTCAGGTTTACAAGAAATTATTGATTGGGCACACAATAACCGAGATGAATTAAGATGTGAAAATATTTTTAATAAATTTACATCGACATTCGGTAGTGATTCATCGTCATATAAATTATCAGAACAACTATTACAAATCATTTGTGGCAAACGTGCCGAATGCATAGAAATGAGACGTAAGAGATTAATTGATGGAATTCAGGATAAAAACATTCAAGCCGCGCTTTATAATATTCCACCTTGCGAGGAATTTTTATTCGAAAAGACGGAGTTGAGGGCTTTCATTCAATCCTTCGGGGGACCACAGTTTTGGTTATCATCATCACGAATTCAAAGAAATAAAGAAAATCATTATAAGACTAGAGAGGCCCCTTCCACTTCGGGCTATAAGTCCAATATACAAAACAATAGATATAATTTTCGTAATACCCGCAGAACACAACAAACGAAACAAATACAAAAGTACAAAACAGAAGCTCCTAAAAATACAAGGAATCAACCCTTTCGTAACAAGGACGCTAAAAAATGACTATCCAACGTCTTTCAGAGGAGGTTGTTTAAGTGTGTTCAAGAAACAATGGCAGGCACTAGGTGCCAACGCTTATATTATAACTGCAATCACGGGGTTCCGTATACCCTTTTACAAAAACCCTCCTCTCTTAATGCCTACGGAATTAATTATGAATCAATATGCAACCCAGCCTTCTGCAATAATGTGTCACATAATCAAAGATCTCTTGAATCAAAATATACTGCAAAAGGTACCCAAGAAGACACCAAGCTTCATTTCCAAACTCTTTCTGAGAGGGAAAAGCGACGGATCTATGCGCCCCATAGTCGACCTAAGGGAATTAAACAAATTCATAAGAACGAGACACTTTCGGCTTATCTCTCACGCGTCCGTGCCAGATTTTTTACAACCAGGAGATTGGATGATAAAGATCGACATATCACAAGCGTACTTTCATCTGCCAGTAGCCCAGTCACACCGGCCATTCTTAAGGATCAGCTTCGAAAACCAACTATACGAAATGACCTGTCTCCCATTCGGATTGGCGTCAGCGCCCCACCTGTTCTCATCCGTAACATGCTGGGTCGCGGAGACCCTGCGTGCAAAAGGTTGTCGTGTTCTAGTCTATCTAGACGACTTCCTTTTGGTCCATCAGGACCAATCCAAGTTATGCCTGCAGGCCGCGGAGGTTGTGGGGCACTTGGAACACCTGGGCTGGCACATCAACTATCAAAAATCGGTTCTAACACCCACTCAAGATTTGCAATATCTAGGCATACAGTGGAACACGGCAACAAATACAATGCGCCTTCCAAAAAAGAGCATACAAAATATAGACACCTCGTTAAGCCAATTGTTGAAGAAAAATCGAGCAAGCATTCACGAGTTGCAGAGATTACTAGGTCAATTAAACTTCGCAAATTTCGTAATACCTCGAGGGCGACTTCATTGTCGAAACACGCAAATCTTTCTACGAAAAATCAACAGGAGAAAACCCCATCAGCGGCATTTAATCCCTCCAGTCGTTCGTCAAGAAATGATGTGGTGGCAAGGGGCCACACGAAATACAGCTCCCGTGCACAAGACTGCAGCTACTCACTTCTTAGTGACGGACGCCTCGGACCTGGGTTGGGGAGCTCACCTAGACGGGAAGTTGATGTCAGGCAGATGGAAAACTCATCAGAAAACATGGCATGGCAACAAAAAAGAACTTTACGCCGTGTTAGCAGCAATCGAGAAAACAGCGAAGACCTTGAAGAATTCACATGTACTTATTCAAACAGACAATCGGACTCTGATTGCGTATATTCAAAACGAAGGCGGAACGCGATCAATGGGACTGCTGGCACTAACCTTCCAGCTGTTATCACTTGCAGACAGGTTCGACATAACTTTAACAGCCCACTACCTACCAGGGAGATACAACATAATAGCAGACAGACTGTCACGAGGGAAACAGCCCGCAGAATGGCATCTTCTGCCTCAAGCAACAAAGAAAATCTTTTGCAAATGGGGCGTACCAGAAATAGATTTATTTGCCACAAAAGAGACTGCGGTAGTAAAAAATTATGTGTCATTAGATTGCACAGATCAATCAGCAAGCTACACAGATGCCTTCAGCAGACTATGGAACTATCATCTGGCATGGGTGTTTCCCCCACCGAGCCTGCTTCCTCGAATACTGTCTCATTTAAACAAAGCCATAGGAACATACCTGATAGTAGCCCCGGAGTGGCCACGAGCCTTCTGGCTCCAAGACCTGAAATCCAGAGCATTAGATCGCCCATACGTTCTTCAGAACTTACATCAGAACATGATAGACGTTACAACATCACAACCTCCCCCACAGATTCAAACCTTAACCCTGAAAGTCTGGAAAATTGGGGGTGGGGGGAACAAATAAAAGGATGGTCTATACAAGAACAGGAACTAATAAAACAAAGTTGGCGACAGTCCACCCTATCGACCTATTTACCAGCTATTAAAAGATGGCTGAAATGGTGTGGCGACTGTCAAATTAATCCCAAATGTCCCCAACCTGCTGAGATCGCCAAATTCTTGATGACCCTCTTTTTAAAAGAAAATCTATCTTACAGTACTATTCTCGTTCATAAATCAGCAATCCTAACTTATTGTGGTCCCTATACCGAGCAACAAAATTTTTCACATTTTATTATAAAGCAAGTCCTTAAAGCTATAGGAAATGCCAGGCCCAAGATAATAAAACCGTCCTTTACTTGGGACCCTAGGAAGGTACTAGAATGGTTAATAATAAACCCCATGAAGGACACATTATTCGATATTGCGCGAAGAACTGCCACGGTGTTACTACTTGCTTCGGGACGGCGAGTTCACGACCTTACTCTGCTAAGAATATCAAACGATAGGTTTCTAGATGACGGAGATAACATCTACTTCATACCAGCTTTTGGATCCAAGACGGATACTTACGGTCGAAGACAATCAGCTTGGAAACTTTCTGTGCACAATGATAAGAACATCTGCCCCGTTACATTAGTTAGGCTGCTTATACAAAAAACTAACGCTAGGAGATCGAAAAACAATGATTTATATGACCTCTTTATCACTATTGGTAACAAAACCAAAGGCGCATCACGCACGGTAATAGGTAACTGGGTGCGATCGGTGCTCAAAGACAGTGGAATTAATGCTCCTCCGGGAAGCTGTAGATCCGCGATAGCCTCTTTCGGATGGTATGATAATCAATCTTTAGATGACATTCTTTCACGCGGCAACTGGAAGTCATCTAACACCTTTTTCAAACACTACTGTCGCGAAATAGAAATACCTAAAGAGGATCGTAATTCTTTTTTCAAAACATTTACCCCAGCCTAAATGATTAAATTGTAGATGTTTTACAACTATAGAATGATCAAGTAATTCAGTACCCTAGATCAAAGATTATACGAAAAATTTATTCAAATGCTTTGTGTTGAAAACTTTAAATAATTTAATCTTATATGAAAAGTAGTCATTATAATTTATAACAGTAGTTATTATAGTTTAACAATGAGTCTATTATGTTCACAATTGTGGATATCTATTTAGTTTGTTTACAATAAATGTCCTTAAAGTAATATTCTTCTATTAATTTTAATATTAACCATAACCTAATCATCATAGCGTTGTGTGTTACATGTATTTCACCAGCAGATAACAAACACATCGTCTTCATAAGCAATGCTGTATGTTTTCCTGAGGCATATAATATGACGGTTTTACACTACAATAAAACCGATATTATGTGCCGAGAAAACATACAGCATTGCCAGAAGTTCTTCCTGGTGAAGACTATGAGCTCCGCAAATGACGCCGGCAGCGTCGTCCTTGCTGGCGAGTGAAGTTAGCAGAATACAGGGAGTACCAACCGTCACTATTGCCAACTGAGCGAGAAAGACCGCGAAATTCAAGCTAAGTATACAATGCGTCTTCATAAGCAATGCTGTATGTTTTCTCGGCACATAATATCGGTTTTATTGTAGTGTAAAACCGTCATAATTATATCTTACTAATATTATAAATGCAAAACTTTAGATGGATGGATGTTTGTTTGAAGGTATCTCATGAATGGCTGAACTTGTTAAAATTTGACACAGATATAGAACATAGTCTGGAAGAACACATAGGCATTATTACATTTTTTTTTCGCCAGCCGATGTAGTCGCAGGCGACAGCTAGTATTTTAATAAAAGTAATGCAGCAGTATAATTTTACAATAATATACACAAGGATCTAAGCAATCCATGGTAAATAAACATTAGTATTAAGTAATCCATACCAATATCCTTCTTAAGCACATTAGCTAGATCTTGAACAGTCATATTTCTCCATATTCCTACCACTTCTGAACCAGCTTTAGGAGAATATCGTATTACACGCCTACCATGGTTCTCTATAGCCTGGGAAAAAATACATACATTTACAAATACATACAAAACACTTGAATTAAACTAAAGTAAACTAGGCTTTAACTTACCTTTTCCTCTGCAGTTTTTCTTTTCTTGCAGAAAATTGTTGATACCGAAATATGACGAACCAAATGGTCGACAGTGTTTACTGAGCATTTACTATCTATTATCTGCTTAGTAGTATTTATTAAGTATTCATTTCTGATTTGTCTGAACGGCAACCTAGAAATGTTGGAAAATAGGAAGAAGACTGAGTTTTTGGACTCATAATATATTTAAATTTCGCATGGACTGTGTAATATAATTTTGTTTTTTGCTTACCTTTTAAAGAATAAAGTTCTATACATTTTGTAATACTTTTGTACTTAAAATTAAAATCATACCCAAAGGACCACACTAAGTCAAATTAAATTTACTCTTTCACAGTGTAATTTATTTTATTATTTTACAATTATTACTACGGTTCTATAAGAAATTTATTTATATTTAATTCAATGATTTAATTTTTCAAAACATCCATAACCTCAAAATCATATCTATCACTATCTCTTTTGACAGATTACCACAGATTGCTCTATTTTCTATCAAAAAAAAACAAACGTAAGAATTAAGCAAAGACATCATGAAATAGTGGCTACTAAAAATTGTTTCACCAATTTTCAGATAAAAATATGCTTAAAAAGTTAAAAAACTAACAGTTTTTAACAAAGAAATAGAATAATGTACCTTATACCATGTTGAATGATTCAACTCGTGTTTTTTGAATAAGATTTCGGTCCTAAAATTATTAATTTCGTTTTATTGCTGTACTTGGGATGGTAATTTCAGAATAAATAAACATATGTTGATGTGATCTTAAAAAATCCAAGACATAATAAAAATGTAATTTTCACGGTAACGGTTAATCTCAAAGTTTCCTGAAAATCGTCAAAAAAGTAAATCATAGACAAATACTATTTATGTCCGCCATTCATTCTTTTGAGTTGCTTTTTCGTTTTACGATTCCGTAGAGAGCACGATTTGTCATCGAGATCTACGCAACACCATTGCTTAGAATTAATTACGTAGAAGCAAAGAAAACAAGCGAGCTTTCGCATCCACGTATCACCAAGACCAACAAAGTTTAGTGAAATATTCTCTTCTGACACTAGATCATATCTTTCTACCAGTGATGCTTCTCCTTGCCTTATACGTTGTTGGATGCGACGTTAACTCGAGTGCCTGATGGTGTGGGAATTATGTGCGATTAAAGGAACAACAAAGACGGACTCAGAATGGGAGCCTTTTTGAACAAACCCGAGACTAAGAAATACAACGAGAGCGGAGAAGGTAACGGTCTACGATATGGCGTGGCGTCAATGCAGGGTTGGCGCGTGGAGATGGAAGATGCCCATCATGCTCAGCTCACTTTAAACGGCACGCTGTCCGATTGGTCTTATTTTGCGGTATTCGACGGACATGCAGGAGCGCGGGTATCGGCGCATTGCGCGGACAATCTATTAGAATGTATCTTACAAACGGACGAGTTTCGGCGGGAGGAAATAGCCGAGGCTATAAGAGCTGGGTTCCTGGACCTAGATAAAAAGATGCGTGAGCTGCCGGAGCTGTCTAACGGCGGGGAGAAGTCGGGTTCCACGGCGGTGTGCGCTTTCGTTTCACCCAAGCAGATATACATAGCGAACTGCGGTGACTCTCGCGCAGTGCTAGCTCGGAATGGAGCACCGATATTCGCAACTCGCGATCACAAGCCAGAGTTGCCGTCAGAAAAGTCGCGTATAGTGCAAGCCGGTGGGTCTGTTATGATACAGCGCGTCAATGGAAGTTTAGCGGTGTCTCGAGCACTGGGAGACTACGAGTACAAGAAGGTGCTAAACCGCGGTCCGTGCGAGCAGCTCGTGTCACCGGAGCCCGAGGTGTCAGTGCATGAGCGGTCGGAGTCTGAGGATGAGTTCCTGGTGCTGGCTTGCGATGGGGTGTGGGATGTGATGACCAACGAGGCACTCTGTGCGTATGTCCACTCTCTGCTGCAGCTGACAGATGACCTTGTCGCTATTACCAACCAAGTCATAGATACTTGTCTCTACAAGGTAATTGATTTTTATTTTAGATTACTATGAAAACAGAATCGGAAATAAAGATGACTCAGAGCAAAAAAAAAATTATTATTGATTGAAGTACATTATTTATTAATTGGCTCATATCATATCCATAACTGTAAAGTAAAATGTATTTTCACTCATATGAACAAATTTTACAAAGATATTGAAAGGTCTGTAAATGTAAAGTCTGTGTCTGTAAAGATTGTATACTTTTTGCTGATGACACTACATTAATAATAAAATGTGAAAACCAAGCACACTTAGAAAAAGAAATTACTAGTACTTTAGATAAGGCTATTAACTGGTTAGAACAAAATAATCTTAAAATAAATATGAATAAAACTAATATTATACAATTTCAAACACTGCAATCACACACAACCGAATTAAACATTCACTACAAAAATAATCAACTTTCAAGTGTTAGCGATTGTGTATTTTTGGGTATAACCGTGGACAAACATTGCAGTTGGAAACCACATATAGAGAAAATTGTCAATAAAACAGATCGATTTGTCTATCTACTAAAGAGGATAAAGCAAATAGTTAACATAAACACTGCACTGATAGCCTACCACGCTTACATATCATCTATTCTGAGATACGGAATAATAATATGGGGTAATTCAGTAGAGGCAGATAAAGTTTTCAAAGCTCAGAAAAAATGTATCAGAGCAATATGTGGTACTCACTTCTTAGATAGTTGCAAACCACTTTTTAAACGACATAAAATCTTACCGTTGCCCTGCCTATACATCTTAGAAATATGTATCTTTGTGAAAAAACACCCTCAATTTTTTGAAACATTTAGCGATAGTACATATAGCCGATGTAGACATAAAAATAGACTGCGTTTACCTCAGATAAAGCTAAAATTATTTAAGGAAAATGTTTATTGTATGTGTATCATGATATTTAATAATTTACCTTCAAATATTGTACAATTGCCTTTTACACGGTTTAAAAATCAATTATTTAATTTGCTGTTGGATAAATGCTATTATAGTGTTGAACACTTCCTAGCTGACAATTTACAAAATGTTGACCTAATAATAAATAAATAATTAATGACTAAAATAATCCTACTAATATGATTTTATATAATAAGGTTAAATTTGCATTCAATATAATATTTGCATGCCATACGTGGCAGAATATGTTTGTTCGTCTAATCATGTAACACCATTTGTACCATATTCTGGCAAATAAATTGATTATTATTATTATTATTATGAGAAATTGCAAAGTTCACTACACAAGCAAATATTGTCAACTGTTTTATATAAAAAGTTTATTAAGGTATATTATGCAGTCATCCCATTCTTTAGTTTTTTTTATATTTCGGGCCTATATGCTAGTAACAGTTTTTACATACATTCGAATGAGTAAAAATTTAGATAATCTTAGTAATTCAACTGTCATGCCATGATTTTGCTTATGTATTATTCATTTATAAATATTAGATAAGTCATCAGGACTTGGCAGCCATTTTCAATAAATATTTGAAGAAGCTGTGCTGTGAAATATATTTGTATTGAATGGGAAATATACAAATAACTTAGTTTTGTTCAGTAATTTAGTTTGCAATTAGGATGCACTAATTTGTTGGCGTTGTATAACTGAAATTAAACTTTTAATAAATTAACAAATAAATGAAAATTACTGAAAATAAAAAAAGCCACCTTAAAATAAAATGACATCTACCACATCTTAGTCTGTAAATGGCAACTTGTTTAAATTTTTGACCATCAAAGCCAATTTTTTTTTTAATGATAATCTTATGATATAGTTTTCTAAGATGTACAAGTTATAATATAACTACAACTTGTATAAAATTTCCAGGGGAGCAAAGACAACATGAGCATTGTTCTTGTGGTGTTCCCTGCGGCTCCGAAACCGAGCCTGGAGGCGCAGCGTGCGGATCGCGAACTGGACGAGACGCTCCGGCAGCGGCTGACAGGTTGCTATTACTCACTACTGCATGCCTGCTCACACAAGCACAGATACACGGATAGGCAGGATGAAGGCACTGATAGTACTCGGACTTCCAATGATGCTAGGGGATAATTAGTTGGGTTGTGGTCAGCCCTTAGTGTCACTACCCATTGACAAGTCTCACATCTTAATTAATTTATATCTACAATGCCAGTGATTTATTTGGCAAGATTTTTTTTTCTATGAAAAAATTTGACCATATAATTTGATTGCAGTGTCACTTATTAATACATGTTGCTATGTCTTTCATTCTTGTTGACAAACCAGAGACAACAATATTTATAAGTAGTTATGTTGGCAGTTGAAATATACGGGTAGAGGTACAGTGTTGACCTGTCACTATGTTGTCACACCTTGGTACATAACACTTCAGCCTTTCAAAAATTATGATGATTCTGGTCTCTATAACCTCATCTATACTAATATAAAGAGTTGTTTGCTTGCATTGAATAGGCTTAGAAACTACGTAAGCAATTTGAAAATGATTTTCACTATTGAGGAACCACACTATTCTCAGATGACATAGGCTATATTTATTATTAGATCTTGTTGCGGACAAAGTCCAAGGCAACTGCTAGTTTTAGGTATAAATACTATTAACAAATATTATTTATGTAGCAGTTTCTTTTTTGTTGCTCTTAGTTTCCACTATTGTTAAGAAAGTATTCAGAAAGAAATGAGAACCTATGGTTACATTGGGTAACTATTCTCAGTGAAATTAGAGTGTTTAATAACAGGGTGGATTGTTCAAGTTATATAATATACTATATATTTTGTATAATGTAAATAGATCTCACATCAAATATATTTTATAGTCAATAGGAAGTCTAATAAAGATTATGAGATTAATTAAATTTCAAAAATTTAATCAACTTCAGGGAAATTTATACTGAATAAGTAGCATAGGGGACATATTTGAACTCTTTGTTTAAGCATAATAACTTTTTGAATCTCAAACTATGAAGGTTGAGTACAAAGACATATAAATATATAAAATTGCAAAGATATAATAAAGATCACTATGAATTCTGTTAAAAATGATATAGTTTTTTTTTTATTATTTATTTTTACTTATATAGTACCTATATATCATTATATAGGAACTATGTAGAAATGAAATTATTTTATTTAATAGACTATGTACAAATTTCATTTTAATCTTCTATCTAATCTATGAATAATTTTTTAACTAGTAAGTACAAATATGTGATACATTTATCATAAATTCTAAGTTCAAAGCAATATTTTACTCTAAAATACTTTAATAATTATACTAAAAGTTATTTATTAGTAGTCTATTTATGTACACTTATGTACACAATTTATAAAGGGTAATTAAATTAAATATTAGTAAATAGGTAACATATTAGGCTTGGATATTTTCTGAGCTAGATTTTTTTATGAGGCCGTTATTTTAGACCAGTTAAAAGTATGTTATACATATTTTCTCAATAAATATTTTCAATATTATTAGAAGTTAATTGGGCACACTTTTCAGAGTTTTAGAAAAATTTAGTTCTTAACAAATGCTATTAGATGTATATTCCCACAGCATTAGGGTATTAGTCTAGAAAAATCCATGCCAGCCATATTAGAATGTAATTATCCAAACTAGCTACGCTTTTTTAGGTTTGCTTTGTTCACACTGAAAAAATGATTTTTAAGATTTAAAGATAAAACATTGAATAAATCTTCTTCCATTCAGCCTCGTTACGCCCACTGCTGGGCATAGGCCTCCCCCAAAGATCGCGTGGCGATTATGGCAAATCCCCCCCTTTCTGATGGCCAAATCTTCTTACATATGTCTATTTGTATGTTATATCGATGACAAAAGATTTTTCTCTCAGACATTCAAATTTATACATTCTAAGGCATAATTTTCAGTATATATATGAGTTTGCGATGTTTTCAATCCAAAGTCAGTAGTCACTTGACTTTTAAATTTAGTTGGTTTCTCATGCAGTTGATATACCTATTAGTGATCCTGCGTTTTGAAATTGAATTTTTTAATGTTTATTCTGTACCTAAATAATGGTACTGCAAAATGTTTAAATGGGGTATTAGATTAATGTAAAGACATACAAGTTTTTCTCTTGATAATTATAATAATATTTATTTCATGTAACATTAGGTAGATACACATATTGGAAAAAATATTACACACACACAAGAGAACTAAGATTCAAGACAGTCTGTCTGACGTTTGCACGCACCCAGTGTCGTACTATCGGGCAGCCAGGCTTGTCGCTAAGGCCTCTTAGTATGGTGTTGGAGCTGTCCCTCACTCTGCGTAAAAGCGAAGCTATCCGTTTGCACAGTACGGCGTTAAAGTCGTCAGTGTGCACTTGCGCAAACATTTCGGATGCGCTAATATCTATTTTCTAGTTTATAACATTTTCTAACTTAATTAACTTGCGGAAGTTAGTTTATTACATAATAAGATGTATAAAATCTTTACTAGCCAAATTTATAAGTAATTTTTCCCTTAAAGACTTATTATGTGCCTCTTAAGAATAAGATCCTTAAAAAATCTAACTAAGTATCAATGTAGGTTAATTTTAGGGTGAATACTTAAATAAAAAAATTGTGTCAAATGAAATTACTAGTACATTTCTATTAAAAACTTTATGCTTGATTCTGAATGCATTGTTATTTATGTATTCTACATAGATGCAAATTTAGGTAAAAAAACAATAATAATTAAATTTCTGTATGAAACTAAAAATCACGAAAATATCAATTTTAATGATAGAAGATATGGTTCTTCAATTTGACCTTTATGTTATAGTCAAGGTTACCTTATGAGTTATAAAAATGAGGAAACTAACCTTTATATGGTTAAATTGCATGTCTTCTAACGCTCTACTTAAATGAAATCCCTTTGTAGTTATGTCACATTTGCTATTTTTATATATGACTGTACAGTCAGCTGCATTATATACATTTACAGAACTTTACACTTTGATAGGTCTATGGTAGTAAAAATAATTTTGCACGTATTCGTCAATAACATGTATCCATGTTCGGAACATGATGGATACGTGGATACATATTTTTTATTAAGAGTATACAAGTTTCTGAAGCTTTGTAAATCCTACTTCATACTAATATTAATAAATGTGAATGTTTAGATGGATGGATGTATGTTTGTTTGAAAATATCTCCAGAACGACTGTGTGCATCTTGATGAAATTTAACATAGAGGTAGAGTCTGGAAAAACACATAGGCTACTCATTAAGTTTTTTTTAATTCAGCGCGGACGGAGTCCCGGGCGACAGTTAGTGTATACATATTGATGCAGTTGACTGTACTGCAAATATTTTAAGTGAAATTTTAATTCATCTTAATTTTTGCAACATTATACTCTTTGAAATTTGACCTTTTCTTAAATATATTAAATTTTTAGTGTATATTATGGTTCAAATTTATTTAAAAAGATGACCATATTATATTTCCATGAATAAATGACGTTTTTTCAACATATTTATTAGTGTTAGGAATAGTTAACCTGTTAAATACTTGATCTTTGTATTTTTTACTCGTTTTATTGTAACATATTTACTAAATATTCCGATAAAGGCAACCTGTATGAATAACATTGTAAATTTTCCAATTGTATTTATAGCTTTTTTGGCTTTGTTAGCGAAAATCTTTTGATGTAATTTTTGCATACTTTAGTATAACTAAGAAATAGCGTCAAGCGATTTTCGCCTTTATATATAGTACGTGAATGTTCAATTTAGTTCTAACCAATGTGATACATTGTGACCCCTCCATTGAACTATTTAGTCCTTTTCCCTTTGAGCCATAAAGTTTTAAGATTTTAATATTGTTATCTCGTATATTTTTTATTAAATATTGTTTTAAAAAGCAACAACATGTTTCATTGCTTTAGTCCTGGCCCTGAGTTTTTTGACAGTAGTTTTTTTTTTAATTTTGAAAGCGAGGGTTAAAGCAATGAACGTGTAGTCGTTATGCCAACGCGATGCGTGTGTCGCGATCTCGTTCGTCAAACGGCATTTATATATAGAGAAGCCCTATTACGTATGGCGTTCTAGTAAATCTTTCATTTTACGCTTCTTATCGATCCTATTTGTTCTATGCTCGTGTACAAATTGCAGGTAAACGCGTTACGTAATCAAATTTAGAAAGAGATTTTTTAAAAATACGTAATTAGGCAAGTGATTGTTTACCATTTAAAAGTACAATTCGTTTCGGCCATTTATAGTTCGTTATGACTTTTTTATTATATTTTTAGTACGATAAAGGTGTGAAAAAATCTAGTCTAAAATTAGTCATAGAGTAGGTGGTTGCAGTTGTTAGCGATGTAGGGTAGGTACGGAGTAGGTCAACGTGATTTATAAGCGCCCTTCACCTAGCCTGTGGAATCCAATTAGGAGCGATGCAGGGATCTATTACGAACTCACTTTAGATGTAATGAAATATTATAAACTGGATGCCATTGGGGCGCAGTTTCATTAGTTCCCGGGGAGTCCCCGAATACGGTAAAACGACTAATGAAAATGGTCGGTCGATGTAAAGCAAGCGGCGTGCGGGGACTCAGTTGACGAGTACAATGCGTGGTACAGTAAAGTAAGGACTATCGCCAAATGTTTGTGGGCGCTAACGACTAATAAAAACGGTTCCTTGAGGTTCACGTGAGCGCTATGGTATTCGTGAACAAGAAATCTCTCACACCACGTATACGAACGAGTAATTGAAAGCTAGCTAGTAGTTTGCGTGTACTTAATTAATTTATATAACGTTAATAAAAATAAAATCTTAAATCTATGTTTTAAAATTTTAACTGCAATGTATAACAATAACCAAACACCGAGTTCAAATAGCTCAAGGTTGAAAGGACGAGCTGAGGTAAACCGCTGCTATGTTAGTACGTAAGATTTCTTGTGTGACTTGCGTGCGCGACTGTACTCTTGCGGTTAATATAAAACTTCGATTCTAAAGATAAGTTATGATGCAGTTATCGAATATAAATAGGTGACGAATGTGTGATTATTAGCATTTTTATTGATACGTCCTTTAATGTCTTTGGAGACATAGAAGATCGAACGAGGAAAAAAAAATGTTTTACTACGTTTTGTCTAAACTGGTTGATGTACGAGTAGTTGTTCGTGACTTTGTTCGCAATTAAAAATATGTAATAATGAAAAAAGCTTATGTCACATGGGGATTGTGTAGCTACTCAACAGTGAAAGAATTTTTCAAATCGGTTCCATACTTTCGGAGCCTATTCAATACAAATTATCAAATCTTTCCTTACACCCATGCAATATTGATATTGAACTTGTTTTTTTTAATATTTAACGCTCTACATAATGATATTGTACTTAAAAACGTGCTGTATTTCCAAACATTAGATATATTGTCTAATTTACTGGTGAAAATTTAACTTAGCCAGATCAGGAAAATAAGTTGAAATCACGTAACCGTGACAACACACGTCGCACTGTTTCTTAGTAATTAGTTATAAATATATGTTTTTTTTTTACTTATACTATTTGTATATAAACTGATTAATATAGTATTTTAGCATTAAACAGTTCGTTAAACTTCGCTAATCTTAAGTAGGTTTCCATTGACGAATGCAAGTATACAGAAGACTCTAACACTTACTATCATAAAATTGAGATGGCTATATGTTTTAGGTTACCAATGGTACAGTGGAAACCTACAGTTAGCGTTTAATTGCATTCTGATGACGAATACGGATGACGAGATAGATCTTTGCAACATCATCTTGATAATTCCGTAACATCTGTGTTATATTTTATTCACTTATTTCCCATGAGGATGTTATTGTGCAAAAAATATTAGTATACTAGCTTTGACCCGCGACTCCGTCCGCGCGGAATAAAAAAAATGCAAACAAGATAAAAAAGTTCCTATGTCCGTCTCCTAGTTCTAAGCTACCTCCCCATCAATTTTCAGCTAAATCAGTTCGACCATCGTGAGTTATAAATAGTGTAACTAACACGACTTTCTTTTATATATATAAGAAGATGATATTTGTCTTTTCACCACAATTTTTTTAATAGTTTTTCGATTTTATTGATTGTCACTAATTAAAAATCGATGGTTAATTATCCTATAAAAATACTCAAAACTGGTTGTTTCTTGATGTCTAAGAGATTAAGAAAACTTCTGTTTCCAGTATAAGTATTAATTATTATCAATGGAAAGTACCGGCTGTTCAGTCGTCATTCAACAAACAAATGCAGACCAATTTCGCACTGTTATAATTAAAAAGCAAATTATTGTCAGTCAATTAACGTATAATTACTTTCGTTATAACTTCTTATATGAATACAATTGATTTTCTGATGATTGTTCATCAAGTTTCTTTGATATTATTTTACTCTATGTGTCCCTGAATTACCTATAATTCAGGCACCAGGCACGTGCAGTTGGATAACATGTATTTTATTACGCATAGAACAAGCAAACGTTAAAGTCTTTTAAAAAAAACCTACTCTTTACTGTCTATTATTATGTAGTATTACATTTATACTAATCAAATTGTATCTAAATTGGTGCAAAGCAAATTATTAAGGCTATTTCGTTCTATCCCAATAAGAAAAGACGTTATGACTACGTTTCATGTGTATGTGCCTTAATGCTAACATATTATATACCCTATTGTAATACTAATTGGATACATTTTCCCTTGTTCCCCAGCACTGATCGAGCGCAATGCCAACCGCGAGGACCGCGACGACATGACGTGCCACTTCTCGTCCGTGCTGAAGCAGCTGGTGGAGGAGGACATCCCCGGTCTGCCCCCTGGTGGTGGTCTCGCTGCCAAGTCAGTACACACATTTTTTTCAAATAAAAAAACAGCTTGAGCTATAAGATATCTTCTATTCTTGCTCTGAAAGAAACAAACCAGGGTGCTCTTCTTATTTTATATTCCAGTAATCTCTTATGTTCTCCTTCCTAGGGTCTGTACAGCGGCAGGTTATTTTAAAGCTATCCATTGTCCACAGGCAAGCGCTCCTGGACAAGATCTACAGGGAGTATTATCCGGAACACGCGGATAGCTCTGACACTTTCGACTGCCAGACAGAGCTGGCGGACGCTTTCGGCGCCAACTGAACGCCCCACCCGTGTCGCCCCCCACTAGTGCCTCACCCAACTCTAGAGTGCAGCTCAGCACTAGTGTAGCCTCACTATTGGTGCCCCGATCAACATTAGTGCACGTTCCGCCACTAGGGCCACGCCCACTAGTAGTGGAGCCACTATTCACTTTCACAACACTAGTATACTGTTGCAGCTGTAAGAGATGTATGAGCCATCTCCCAGCGCACCTGCAACTAGTGTTGTCACATCGATACGTTATCGATACTTGTGTGAACATACAACTACTTGTGGTGTCTAACGCCAAATATCTTGAGGGTACTTTGTCATCCCAAGCTCCTGTTATTTCAATACAAATTGTGCTCCAAAGTGAATTAATAATTTCATTCAGTCGTTGTTAGACATTTATATGGTGGTAAAACTTAATTGAATAAGGGCTCTCTATAAAATGTATTAACTGCATTAGAGAGAATAAATGTAATATTTGTGTACTAGTGGGGGTGCGTTACATTTAGTTGAAAGTGAATGAAGAATTAAATGGAATTCCAATTACCTGTTCTGTCAACTATTTCTGATTGTATATATATACTAAATATACGGGATTCTGTTTCTTTCTCAGTTGAAACGAATAGATGTGTGAACATTGTTGTGACAGGAGGGAACTGAAAGGTTAAAATTGTCTCTGGTCTTGTTACATGCATATATGATAAAATTTCTCAATTGTTATCAATTTAGTCATTTATTTAATAAAAAGTTTGTCACTTTATTATTTATTCAATATAAGAATGTCGCTGTAGTTGTTTATTCTAAGATTTAAAAGTCCTCTCCTGTCGTAACGATGTGTTCTTTTTAAGCATATCTTAATTTCACTTCGACTATGTCGATTGTCGTTGGTTTTGATCCCAAGGTTTGTACAAAAAGTAATGAAAAAACTACGTGTCACAGCCTGTTTATAGAAATGTTGTCTATGGTAGGTGAATGTTAACTATGGCGGCAATCCATAGACGAAGTCGCAACTCACAGCCGTCAGACAAGTGTAAGTTTGTAATACTCCACCCGCTGCCTTGTATTTTGTTTTACCTTAAGTTTTTTTGTGTACGTCCATTTTGTTTTGTCGACGGCCATTCCAGTGCAGCGATGGCAGCCATAGACACACATTGCGTGGCACAAATATCGATTTTCGCCAATCGTATACCAAATTGAGTTTATAGTTTAATGATAAATGTCTACCAGCGCACGGATTTCCTTTTAATTTGGTCGCCTTATATGTCATTGAGTAGATTAGTTTTTTTCTGTTGTTTTCTGTTACGACTTCATTCGTAAATGTCATAATATTAGATGTGTAATATAGATTCGAGTAAAATATATATTGAAAAACAAACATAATTGTCTTAACATGATTTATTGTAACCCTTTGTGTTGTCTATGCCCGCCGATCTGTGGACGATACTTCGGACTGGGCGGTATGCTTTAGTGTTATTTTTTTTTACAAAAGTTATTACAGATAACGAAGGCACATGTTTAGCCAGGCCAGTCGCAATTTAGATTAATTTGCTTTTTTTCACGCTAAATATTCAATATCATTGATGTGCTTTTTAACGTAATATTTAAAAAGTAATCTGGTCCCATTTGAGTAAATTTAATCTAGTGAAAAATTTCAATTCGTTTAAGTTTCTTTTTATTTTATTAAACATGGCGTCTACAAGTCCCTATTTTTGCTGTACAAATGTCAAAAAAATAAGTCAAAAAGTATTTGTAATGGCAATGTTCGAAGTCTATGCTTTTGTAATGAAAGTATAACTTTAACGAAACTATGTTATTCATAGTGAGGATACGTTGCTAAAGTTGAAAGGAATAAAAAAACATTCGGCAAATTTGACAGCTGTCATATTTTTCCCGCCATGTCTTTATCGAAGTTTACGGAACTAACTGTACATAATAGTTTTACAAATTGGCCGCATATTCACAAGTCCAAATTTTGATAGTATATACGTCATAAAATTGATTAAAAAGATTGCTTAAAACTAATTGGGAATTAGAAAAAATAGAAAGGTGTTTGTTAAAAAGTTTTTGGGATTTTTTAAGTTTTATCGCACTTGAATGTTTTGATTTGGGTTTGTCGTAAATTTTAATTTTCAAAGACGTGCTTCAAAATTGCTTGGTACTTAGAAAAATAACCTTAGATATTTATCCACTCTTGAAATTGTGTTTACGTGTCCTTTACTATTTTTTGATTTTAGTAGTTTTAGGATTGATTACCTTGTTTCGTATCTGTTACCGAATTTAAAAAAAAATGAGCGCGGTATAACAGATTAAAATTCGACTGTCGTGTTATAGACGTCATTACAATATCTGTTACGGTTAGCGGGAAATGTATCTTTCTATAACTTCGTGTACATACATGGAAATACTTTGTACCTGGTTGAATGGATCATAAAAGATTTACTTGAAATATTCTTTTAAATTAAAGATAATATATTACCTAAATATGTCATATGTGTGCTTTAATGCATCCAGTCTAGCATATCCATTCTCTAATTTCAGTCATGAGAATTATTAATAGTGATTTAGCTAACAATAAACCCTTAAATGTATGTTTCTTTCTTTTTGTATAAAATATTCCGATTTAATTTTCATAGATTTTTTATTTTTGGCAACATAATATCTTTGTCGTTTAATATTTTTAGTTTTTCTCATTTTTTCTATAAAGTTTTGTTGTTTTTTTAATTACACAATTATATAACAGAGACGGTTTTAAATGTTGATTTGTAACTGAATCTTTACGAAAAAAAAATAGAGTAGGTTAACTTGTCTGTTTGTTTTTTTTTTTTTTACTTTAGATAATTTCGCTTTCAGAACGTGTTACTATTGTGTCTCTTTATATCTAGACGACGCTTGAACAAGAAATAAATACCTGTACGTACCTTTAAAATATTATTTTTATTTTATTTCTGTAAATTTATTTCCTGGCAACACGACTAATAATCTTAATAATTTATTAAATACGTTATAAAACAAAGGGACAACATAAATATTAATGTCACATATATCAATAATGGCAACATTTATGCTTTACCTGGCAACCTTAACATCAAAATTATTTTAACAGAGAAATGCTTAAAGTTCATACTAACACTAATTTCACTGTATCAACAAAACATGTTATTTAATAATTCTTGAGTTTGTTATTTTTATATATATAACATAATAATAATCTTGATTATTTTATTAATAATATATAGTAGTTTAGTGGAAACTTAAATTCAGCAAAGATATCTTGTTTTACGCTGCGTTATTATTATTTTTTGCTTTAATAAGTGGATAATAAAATAGTTATAAAGTTTATTCTGTGTATAAAAATTCATCTGTGTACTATAGCAAATTGCATTATTGTGTAATTTATGTAACATCAAAATTAGAACTACATATTAAACTTTAAAAAATACAGAGCTATTTCCAATTTTAGGTTGGTGGTGAATTAGTGAATAGATTAAAGATTAAAAAAAATAAATATTTATAATATCATTGGTGTTTGGAACTATTGACAATTTATTTTACTTTTGGTCCTTTGAGTCGGATATGCATTAAGGAGTGGCTATTACCTACTAGAAGCGTGTACGAAAATCGTTAACTACAACATCAGCGTTATAAAATTGCTGCTAAAAGTCTCTTTGAGTAGATTGAGTAGAGTGTGGTAGTCAGTGAGTAATTAATAAATGTTGATTAAAACATTATTGCTTTAACGTTTTAGACGATTGTTTTTGTATTTTGGTCGTTAAAAATAAATTTGACACATTTCATGACACGTGACATTTGCTAGAACAATTTACACAACACGTATGGAATATATAAAAGTACTATAAAAATCAAAATAAAACATGAATTGCTACAAGGATTACACACAAAAAGCGAGAAAATTAAGCTTGCACGAATCACATATTATATTATGTGGCGATATCACACCTAAACTAAACCATTACATACAAATATTGGATGATTTGAAAATCAATGAAGGATCATATCAGGAATACTATGGTGAAGTGAAGAAGATCGTAAATAGCTTCATCATTCACTGGACCGAGGTGATGAATAAGGCGATCAAGGAAGCAGACAAGGTGACAAAATTAGTGAACAGGCAAGAACTTCTTGATTCCGTACAAAAAACTATTGAAATGCAAAACATTAAACAGATGTTCTTTGAGAAATCCTTTCTTCCTGTCACTTGTCCGGAGGAAAAGGTCGCCTACGATGAAATTCTGATGCTTTACGACAATAACATAGAGGGACTTAAGAATTTGGAATGTGTTATAAATCAGATGCGGGACCACAAATCAGTGGAGGAATTCTCGAAGGATCACTTTTCTAAATCGTTGCGTTCCAAGAATGATATATTTCGTTTTACTCACACTTATATTGCAATGATTTTAGTAAAGAACGTAAGTACTAAAGTTACTAGTGAAAGGAACACTTTGATTGGGTATATAATTTTGTACAATTATTATATTATATGTAATGGGTTCAATATTTATTTTTGTTATCTTTAGATTAACAAAATTCGAATAAGTTTGGAGGAAATCGAGCACCGTGTTCGAAACAATCTTCATCAGTTGGAGGAGAAACGCGGTGAAGAACTGAACTGTCTTCTCAATCAGCTCTACAATAAGAACAAAGAACAACTCGCTGTATCCAGGAAACCATGGCGGGACTCTTCACAAATTGCCGAAGTAAGAATTGTAAGCAACTAACGAATTTTGTGACAGTTTAATAAACCTGCATTAATCGTAATTTGTTTCACATTCTCCAGTAATAACAAAAGATTCTGTACTATGTGTCTTGCTCCACTTACTTGTTTTAGAGAGTTAACGCATACGATGTTTTTCTCATAACATATCTTAAATTATAATTGTTAACAACGTTCAACTAACAAATGCAGGTTGAAAAATGTTTGGACAAGTTGAAGTGCAGAATTGAATGCCACAAAGAAGGAGTACTGGCTCGAGTTAAAGAAGAGGCCGATTATTGGAATGAAAAGCTCAAAGAGTTCAATCAGATCGATAAAACAATCAACGATCTTAACGAGATAGAACAGAAAGTTCGAGAACAACAACAAACTTATCTCAGTTTGCGGTAAATGTATAGAACTTTCTTTAAACGTAAAATTTCACTGTCGTAACACATGTATGCATTTTTTTCAAAGAGTACGAGACGGCCGACATTATGTTTTTAACAAATTTGTCATTGGAAGACCACGATAATATTAAATCCGTTTATGATGTGACTAGCTGTCGACCGCGACTCTGTCCGCGCGGAATGAAAAAACTTAATAACTAACCTCTGTGGTCTTCCAAACTACTATAACATCTGTGCCAAATTTAACAAGATCCGTTGAGCCGTTCCGGAGATACCTTCAAACAAACAACCATACACCTAACCTAACCTAAACATTCGCATTTATATCATTTGTAAGATTTATGATCAAATAGTTTTTTATATTAACTATAAAAAAAAAATTACACTTCAATGACCAATTTTTTTTCGATATACGTGACAAGGGAAACTGAGATACCGCCAACAAAACGCAGATGTTGGGAGCACATGGAAAAAATGTTCAATACAAAATTGGAACATTTGGAAGAGAGGAAGAAAGAAGCTGGAAGGGCATTGCTTAGTTTCTTTAGTGTTAGAGGTAAGTATACAAAAGTTTGAACACCTCTTTTCTCTTAATTCTATGCTAACAAATAGTATGTCCTAGGTCCAGATCATATTTTCTACACAGACAGCATCGGTCGTTACTACGTGGACGAGTACGGCCACAAGGTTTATTGTTACGACTACGGACTTAACATGTACCACGTCGATTGTAAGGGAAAATTCTTCGAGGTGATTATGAAATATCAAATATCACGAATAAGCACCATATGGTCAACTTGACCATTTGTTATTAATACTCCTATATTACGCCCTATTACATTGACTTTATTTGATTCCCAGGCACATGACACAGAAGCTTATTATTATGACATCAACGGTCGATATGTCATTGACGAGAACGGTGATAAAACGTACAAGATAGCCCCATGCACCAGTTCGTATCGCATAGTGGACGATCTCCTTACAAAGTGTACGGTTGACTGCGGTCATTCGGAGCGACAGAATAAGTCCTGCAAAATGGATATACGGCATTGCGGCGACGACATCCAAGTGCCTAACACTAAAATGCAGACTATAAAAGGTTAAAAAATTTGAAATATAAGACAGTAAACTAGAATCTATTGCACTGACAGATGATAGCTTAACACTTACTCCAAGACTTACTTAGGGTACATAAAGAAAAGAAATAAAAGGTCAAATCTAAGCGTAGGAGAAGTTCTGATTGAGTTAATACATGGGACGATACCCTAATGATAATTTTTTTTTGTAGGAACGCTTAGTAAGGAGACGGCGCTATATTTATGGGACAGTTTTGGTCATATACTCCCGGAGGTGCTTTACCAGGTGGCCATGGAGCAACCCAAGAACCCTATACATTGTCTCGCTCATAAACTCATCCGTTTCAAGTATAACGATCAATAACTCGACATTAATATTAGTATTTTAAACATTTTGCCAAAAAACATTTCTGTTACCAAAGATGAGAACCTGTTCACCTATAAGATATAATAAATTAAAGGGAATCTTACTCTTAATGTCTTTGAGCTTATATTTGATATTTAAATAAAAACATGTAATGATTTCTGCTTTTCAGGTAGTAAACTCGTACTAAAATAGGTTAGCAATGGGAGCAAAATTCCGATATTGTTATTTAATACCTTTAAAAATTTACAGGTACAGTAGAACTTTAACGGAAATGGAACAAAAACGAGCAGAAGCCGCGAAGTATCGGGAAGCTATATACCAAGAACGTAAAGATGTTAGTATTAAAAATTCATTAACTTTTATCTTATTCGCTGAACGAAACTTAAAGTTAGGAACGTGGTGCGTACGTGTACATTATGAACGTATAAATGAACTTCTTTTACAAATGTCGTTCTATTCTAAAAATTGTGCTTGATTTATTTTACAGAAAGCAGTAGCAGCATCTAAAGAATGGAAATCTAAGCAAGTGAAACGCCGAAAGCCAGAAGAGTCTGATGACGCTGAAGTTCAGGCCGCTTATGGAGCTCATGTAGCGTGTCAGGAGTTTATTAATTTCTTGCCGAACTTTTATGGATGAGGAGACGTTTTACTGGCCTAATTATTCAAATAAACGTATTTAAATTAAGCGGTATTTGTTTAAAGTATATTCCTTTAAAATAAAATGTATCAATAAAAAATTATTTACCAATCATGAAATTTAAGCGCAGCAAGATATGAAATAGCAGAAAAGCATTCGATAAAATTTCTACCTATCCCTCTTGAGTTCGGACGTCATATAAAAATTTGACAGAAGCATAGGTAGTATAATTGCTCTGTGGAGGGGCGTAGCACTTTTTTTTCCTGTGCAGTATTTTGAAAATGTTGCCAACAATTTGATTTTCACGTATTTAGCGGTAAAACGTCGTGGAAATGGATGACCTTCCAGAGCTTATTTCTAGTATTAAAGTTAAAATTTAAATACAGTTTTTGAGAAATAGCGAGGGTCCATGATTTTTTCTCAAACATAAAAAAGTTGATTTTTTATGTTTTTTCCTCTTAACGATTATTCAAATTTGTTTTGTTTTGCTATTTCGGTAATGTTTAGAATGGCAACATTATTAAGTACAGTCCGTGGACTCTGGAGTTATCTATTATCTGTCAATAGTTATCGAAATTTTATCGAAAAATACTTGAAATATGAATGATAACATGAGGTATACGGGCGAAGTGTTAACCATACATTTAAAGTAAACTTCGAAAAGTGTTAATAAATCTGCAATAAACGTCTGTTGCAGAAAATTATAATATATAAACACTTTCCACCATAACTCCGGCTAAAAGGTGATTTAACGGTTTAATTGGTTACCTTATGTAATTTATGATTTAATGTTATTTTATTTAATGTCGTAAATGATAGTAAGGTAAGTAAAAGTGATAAAACATTCGTGAAGGTTATTTCTCATCATGTTTTTGTGTCAAGTTTTCCGCGGCACGATATGTGTTCAGGTTTTGTTGTTTACTTCGGTCAGTTGGCCCGAGAAGACGTACGTGACCATAATCACAAAGGCAGTGTGCTCGATATTTCATTTAATTGATATAAATTAGTACGTTCAATTTTGTGACCTACTTGTGACTGTTTATGTAATCGTGTATCTTTATAAGTATTTGTTACTTAGATAAATTCCAAAGTGATTAATTATGCGCTTTTTTAAAGGTTTCTACCAAGTATGATGCCGTATTAAAGCTATCGATCCTACATTCGTCATCATTCCAGTTTACAAATTGTGAGAACAAAGTAAAAATAAAAGCTTATAAAAATGGCTAGATACTTTGAAAATACTACGACTTTCAACTTTAGTTGGGACCAAGTTGCGTGCGGGTATTGGAAAAGGTACCCTAATCCACAAAGGTAAGTATCAATTTTTAAAAACATATTAATGTCCTTGTTGTGCTTATTTATACAACCTTATTTATGTTTAAGAAGTACAAAATTATCTGTCCTTGTTTACTGACCACTGAATATTTTTACATATTAAATAATTTTGTACATAACCAATGCATTATTTGTTTAAAAATAAATACATAACTTTTATTGTTCTATTGTTAAATTAATAAATTTAAACAAAAGAAGACCTTGTAAGATGACAAATGAACTATAAATCCTTGAATATAATTGGTGACCACATTATGTACTTGGTCAAAGTAATATTGATAAATATAATGAGGCTGTTTTGATTGGTTGTAGGTAAATTAAATGTTAAGATACAAAGTTGTGATAAAAATATGAAAGAATTGAGTGTATATCCATTTAACATACATGTAAGATTTTGTAGGTTTTCAAGCTGTGAAGTTTTTTCTTATGAGATTGGATTAAACTATATTGTACAATTATAAAAAACCATATACAGGCCATAATCTGATACTATAAAAATGTATTTATATTCTTACAATTACTAAGCTTAAGTAAAATGTACTTCAAAAATATATTTTTTGTAAATGTTTTCAATAAACAGGGGTTACAAAGTTTTATTTAATTGTATTTAAAATAATGAAGTATAACAATTTTTCAGTACACATGTGTTGTCGGAGGATACATGGAGCCGGCAGGTGAGGGATGGTTGTCTATATACAAAACGTGTTCTCACAAAAACCAATAGAGTGCCAAAATGGGGTGAAAGGTATGTATCTACATATATTCTATTTGTGTAATTTCTACAATATTGAATTCTAACCATCATCTAATCAAAAGAAATCATGCATATTTATGTTTATATCTTACTTCTTACTAATATTATAAATGCAATGTTTGGATGGATGGATGTTTGTTTGAAGGTATCTCCTGAACAAATCAACAGATCTTTATGAAATTTGGCATAGATGTAGAGCATCTGAAAGAACACATTCGCTACTAATAAAGGTTTTTTTTTTTAATTCCGCGCGGTCGGAGTCGCGGATAAAAGCTAGAACAACATAAATTTTAACCTGTTATTACTTGTTACATATGTTTTTTTATCACCTATTCTATGAAAGGTATAGAAATAAACCAGTAAAGTTCCTTACTTGTTTATAATAATCACATTGTGTCAAAGTCTTATCTTATCTGTGTTAATACATCATTGTAATCAATGTTTTGTTTGTTTCATAACTTTCTCAATTTTAATCATACTTAAAATATCACGAATTGTGTAATGTATTAGGAACCTACCCGCGACTCTCTCCGAGCGGAATAAAAAAAAACTTTATAAGTAGTCTTTGTGTTCTTCCAGACTATGTCATCTGTGTCAAATTTCATCAAGATCTGTTGAGCCGTTCCGGAGCTATCTTCAAATAAACATCCATTTGAACTTTTGCATTTATAATATTAGTAACATTTGCATGTAAGTTAAGTGTTGATAAGTGGGTTTATTTTTGAAGAAGACATAAAACATTTCCATGAATTTGAAAGCAATGTGGTTTGTCGGTTTATTTGTAAATTATTCTCTCTATAATATTTATTTTTATTATAGGTTTTTTAATGCTAAATCAGTGAAGATTATTGAAGAGAGCATAGTTGATCCCAAGGAAAAAGTTCTAGTCACATACACAAGGAATTTGGGATACACAAAAGTCATGGTGAGTTTTCCTGAGTTCTAAGTCCCACTTGTCTAGTGCAATACCACAAATACACAAATGACAGGCATGATGTAAAATAATGATGCTAGACTAGATGTGTAAATATTTATTATGGTACAGTCATTATAATTCAGTGAAATGTACAGTGCAAAACAGTATGTTGCAGTGTATAAAACACTGCTGTTTCTATCACATAGTACAGTTAGGTACAGTCAAACACTGCAGAGTACAGTGCAGTACTGTGCAGTACACTACAGAGTACAGTGTAGTACACTACAGGGTACGGTGCAGTACACTGCAGAGTACTGTGCAGTACACTGCAGAGTACAGTGCAGTACACTGCAGAGTACAGTGCAGTACACTGCAGAGTACACTGCAGAGTACAGTGCAGTACAGTGCAGTTCACTGCAGAGTACAGTGCAGTACAGATGTAGTTGTGTATTGACCGGTACTGTACGTTGCACAGAGTGTGGTGGAGCGCGTGGAGTACCGGTCGCTGGGCGGGCAGACGGTGGCGCGCCGCTCCGCTTGGATAGACTCGCAGGTGTTTGGGTTCTCGCGCGCCATCCGCGCCTTTGGTGTGGACAGGTTCCGCAAGAACTGCACTCAGATGGTGAGTCATTACGCAATAATAGTTATAATGAAAACATATAACTAAATATGGATTTATAGCACACAATATAAAGAATTTTCAATATTAGTTTAAACTATTTACCCGTTTAAGAAGGTAATGTATTTCGAGAGTATGTAAATTTGTTTTTATGTATGTAGGTTTGTATTATGTAAATACTGTTTTGACGGTCTAGAGCCGATTGTGATGATTAAGGTATCATTCGATTCGTTTTCTTCAAATCATAACCTTTTCATTGCTAAATATTTTTTCCATACTTTCGAATATAAGAAAGTTTTACATATAACTTTATAGTTTAATTTAAAAAAATAAAATCTTTTTTCTAATACGTAGCCAACAGATGGTGCTATTTTATCTATTACAGCCTCAATCAGACTTTATTTTTTTAAATTAAGATCATTGCATGAGGTTTTCCAACTTCCCCGATGAGTGTAGTGGCCAAGGCCTAATTTTAATCCTCTTTCCCTTCCTATCATTTTCTTATTAGGAAAGGATGGGAATAGTGAATTCAACGGAAGAGAGGACGCATTGGAATGGGAAATATCCTCTTTTTGTGCGTCCCCTTCTCCGTTGCTTAAAGGTAGGCAACGCATCAGCATTTACGGATGTCTGTGGCCAACGGTCGCTTCGTTATTTCATCGAATCCAGGTGGCTATTTGGTTTGCCACCTTTTGATATAAAATATGGTTAGTATTAGTTCGACGTATTATAGGTGAACGGGTTCAACGACGTGCTACACGCGATGTTCCCGCGTGCTGCACCGGGGGCGGGGGCGGGGGCGAGTGTGGGGGTGGGTGCAGGTGGTGGGGTGCCAGTGAGGGAGGCGCTGCGGGAGATGCGGGACGCTGCAGCAGCAGCCACTGACCGAGCCAAGCATAATGTGCTCTCATCTGTCAACACCACGTAACCAGACTAGTCACCTGCAACATTACCCGGTCACTCATAATTCTATTGTTGCACATAAAAAAAAAAATCAGACGAATTGAGAACCTGTTCTTTTTTTTAATTCGGTTAAAATCAAAAACATCGTAACATGAAATGGTTACTATGTTTGATATTCAGCTTGTCTTATTTTGTGTTTTCACTTTGGGAAACTTAATGTCAACTTGTTTTCTTTGAAATAAATAGAGATGACAAGATGTTTTTATAAATTTGGTTTGGTATTGGAATTCCACAGATACATCTACAGAATAATGCAAACTTCGTTTAAGTAAATACAACTATTTCCAGTATATTTGCAGAGGTCAACGGTCAACGGTCAAAAATTTACTTTTTCTAATGATTTCTAGGACCAGGTTCTCATAAATATTTTGCTGTCAATCTTTAGTTATAGAGCAATCGTCTTCACACAGAGCAGTCCATAGACAAGACACAAAAGTTTTTGTTTTGTAAAATATGTGACCTGAAATTTCAGTGAAAAATTATTATTATAAAGTTTGAAAAAAAAAAAACAAATGTATATTACTCATAAAAGTTAAATATAGTTAAGTACATATTTTTTTCATAAATTCGCAATTTTTTAAATAGCAGACTATATTAAAATTTTGAATATATTCACTATTATCAGACACCAATAGTTATCAAAAGAAATATTTTTTTTTTCTAAAAACGACAATTATTTTTTGTAAATATTTCAAAGGGATTTTGTAATTATGTTACCCTTAAAGATAAAATATAACCAGCATATTTTTTTTTTTTTTTATAAAACTAATAGAAGTTATAAATGTTAGTTATATTCCTTTTTTTATTTCTTTACAATGTATCATAAAATGCATCATGTCTATTGAAAAAAAATCAAATATCCCGATTGAACATTTTAAATAACAATATCTAGTTTATATACTGTTAAATTTATCCAAGTTATATTTATAATATCAAAAAATTGCCATATTGTTCTAATGTGTAAAAAATATAAACTAAATATGTATTGTTATAGCTTTTAATATAATTGTACGACATAATTTAAGGTCGGCTTCCACTGATATGATGAAAACCTTTCTTGATTTATTCAAAGTTGCCTACTTAAACTGGTTTTTAGGCATGTATTTTTTAATTTAAATTTTACAATATTAATTTTAAAATTTATCAAAGTAACCACAACTTTTAACGTAATGGTTAGCAAAAACTAACCCCTTTTATACTTCCCATCCTTGTCTTGTAATTTTCCCTTTCAGTTTTCACGGAAACATGTATCTTGTCATAAATCAAGTTAAATAACATCTATAGGTACCTATAATAACTTATTAAATTGGAATGTATGTATGTAATAATAAAAAATAATAATATTTCGCTATCATGATGCATTTGCAATTAGGGTTGCCAGGTCGCCAAACCTAGTAGCCGGACAGACCAGCCAGTTTGGCCGGACATTTGGGTAGAAAGATTGGACACCCTATATTATTTAGAATTTTGTCTCAGTATTAATAGGTACACTCTCGTTTGGGAAATGTAAAAAGCCTAACAAAAGCCGGAAAACCGTTTATTTTGGCCGGACACGCAATCAAAAAGCCTACCTATGTCCGGCTTTATCCGGACGCCTGGCAACGATATTTGCAATGATTATTTATAACTAAAAATCAAATTTAAAAATTTTGTCTGTCTGTATGTCTCCTGCCGCGTTTGTTCCGGGTCTCTGGAACGGCTGGACCGATTTTGACGGGATTTTTACTAGAAGGTAGCTTACGTGTGTGGTAGTAACTTAGGCTACTTTTTTTTTGTTATAAGTTTCGTCAGTGAAAACTGTAAGACTGCCTAAAAACACTGATACAAAAGTACAGTTTGAAATAAATGCGACACTTTAAGAGGCTTGAAAACACTAGTTTAGCCAACAGTTAGTATTATGAATTCCATGTATTCACTGCCTACGTTTTCATCATTAAAAATCTTAGCTACTTGTACCTTTAACCACATTCCTACTGTGGCCTTGGAATATGCTTGTGAGTTGAGAAAATATCTTTCCATTGACAATAGAAAATAATTCAAAGGTTATATAGTCAAACCTGGATAAGCGAGAACCTCTAATAGCGAGAGTCAACCTGATAGACGACCGCAATAAACTCTGGTAAGAGAGAAACCTCTACAAGCGAGGAAAATATCGCGATCCTTTTGGAATCTCGCTTATCCAAGATCTACTGTATATAATATATTTTATTTAAAACCCTAAAACCTTATGTAATACTTTAGAAAGAATAATTTTTCTCAACTTTGTAATGTGAACGGAAATGAGCATTTAAAAACTTGACTGAAATCTTGCATTAACGTCTGAAATTGTGAACAAAAATTTTTGCGTATGTCATTTGAAAAATTAAAAATTGTTGTATAAATGCATAATATAATGTTTATAAATGAAATTGAAATAAAGCTTTTATAAATTTAATAGCGTTGAAATGCTTTGTTTGTTTGAAAATGTAAATGGTTTCAGAAAGTAAATTAGATTACTTTGTAATGTAATGTAATTTAATACAATTCAAATGTTATACAAGGCATGCCTTTTAAGTTCTGTCGTTTCAATATTTCCCGGCAATTTTGGATTTTGAACTGATTTATATTCGAGTGTGTTTACATTTTGAATCTTAAAACAGTTGAAAGTATTAAGATTAATGCTATTGTTTAGTCACAGCGTCGATTTGAATCTGCCAGGTAACATACGAAAATGAATCTTTCTAAGGAAACTGTTCGTGCAATAATTTTCTACAACTTTAAAAGACGCCTGACACGGCTTCAATGTTTTGAAGAGCTAACATCTGTGTTCAGTGATGAAGCCCCATGTCTGCGGACTGTCGAACGCTGGTATTTAGAATTCCAGCGTGGACATACTAGTCTTAGTGAAAAATCTCGCGAAGGACGTCCAAAATCCGCCTTCACCGAAGATAACATCATTGCTGTGAGACAACTAATTCTCGAATATCGTCATGTGACGTATCGAGAGATAGAGGTTCTATTAGGCATCTCAGGGACAACCATTCAGAAGATCTTGCATCAAGCGCTTGGTGTGAGAAAGCTAGTTTGCCGTTGGATACCGCATCTGCTTTCAGACGATCACAAGGCGGCCCGCGTCAGATGGTGTAAGAAAACTCTGCAAAGGTTGGACCGAGGAGAGTCAAACCACGTCTACGACATCATCAGTGGTGACGAATCTTGGATCTATGCCTACGATCCTGATTCCAAACAACAATCTACAATCTGGGTCTTTCAAGACAAGCCAAAGCCGACTAAAGTTGTTCGTTCGCGAAGCACTTTAAAGAAGATGGTGGCCACCTTCGTTGGAAAAAAAGGCCATGTTGCGACTATTGCACTTGATGATCGTAGAAAGGTTAATGCAGAGTGGTATACCATAGTTTGTTTACCACAAGTCATCGCCTAAATGCGAAAATCTAACTCAAAGCGACGCATTATCCTGCACCACGACAACGCAAGCTTACACAGCGCTCGTCAAATGATTGAGTATTTGAAGCAGGAAAAAGTAGAAATTCTTGACCATCCTCCATACAGTCCTGACCTAAGCCCTAACGATTTCTTTACATTTCCTAAAATTAAGAAAAGTCTTCGTTGTCAAAGGTTCCAGCCCGGTGAAGAAGCAGTCGACGCTTACAAGTGAGCCATTTTCAACCCCCTACTTTAGAGTGGAATAAATGTTATAATAACTGGTTTGAGCGAATGGAAAAGTGTATTAAGCTACGTGGTGAATACCTTTAAAAACAATAAAAAGTACTATAAGATTCTAGTTGTGTTTTTTTCTTCAAACGACAAAACTTAAAAGCCATGCCTCGTATGTGTAATAAAACGTACTATTTTTCCTCATAAAGCTTTTTAAAAAATAACTCTAATGTTGAACTACCTTTTTCTGTTTATAACAAATTTCGCCAATATTAGTATATCTAGAATTTCTGCATTTTAGCTTCTTTACTAATTATAACTAAGAGACTTTAACATTGACCTATTTGTTAAAAATATCTTTTTAAATCTTAATAGTATTTAGATATTAGATTTATGTATAAACGAGAGTCGAAAATGACTTATATTTAGGTTCAGAATGTTTATTTAAATAGTAGAGTGATAGTTTGAAGTAGCTACCAATGTGGGAATGTAAAATGGAAATATATATTATTTATAAAATAAATTGATGTTTTTTTTCCTTATATCTAAACAAACTGCCAATTATTTAGTGACAAAGAAAAAAAAGTTATATTGCGTATATAAAAATTCTGTCTTATACAGAAAAAGCATAGTAAATGTTTAGAAATTAATGACTTCGTAAAATCTTTTAGTAAGTTAAAATAAAATATGATAAATAAATAATATTATATATTTAATTTAAAAAAATTCCTCCCATTAGGGTTGGTGTTAAACTTAAGCCAAAACTTTATGGTTCATAAAACCTTGTGTGCCGACCCCACGTAAGTGGGATAAGGCCAGGGAGATATGATGAAGTTAAAATAAAATCATGTTAAAAGAATTGAAACAAGAAATGTATAAACAAAAATTTATATTTCTAGTCTAAAATGGATAAAGAAATCAATTATTTAATTTTGATAGCCGCTCGAAGACGTGCACTTCTACTTCTAGGATTCCTTTCCACTTCATCATCGGATGGTACCTCGACATGCTTATTTATAGCTTTCCAGGGACTGTCCAAAAACTGATTGATAGTATCTTGGTCTTGTACCAAAGTCGGACTCAAGTATCTCAATGGTACAGGATTGGCAACATCATTAATAGTATTGCCAGCTATATGTCTTTTTACTATTGTATCTTCTAACGAATGAAAACAAATTGTTATCAGTCTACCGTTAAGTTTCAAGTAATACTTTGACAACACCATTCCATAGTTTATCTCATTTAGTTCATTATTAACGAATATTCTTAAAGCTTGGAACACTTTTGTAGCATTTGATTGAGGTCTTTGTAATTTATCAAGTCTAAATTCATTCGGACAACAGGAATCAACAATATCAACTAATTCTCTAGTTGTGTCAATATTCTTAATCATATATCTGGCTTGAATTATAGTCTGTGCAATTTTCGCGGCCTTTTTCTCCTCGCCATAGACCTTGAAAATTTTATACAACTCTTGTTCATTAGCAGTTGCTAACACTTCCCTAGCAGTTATTTGATTTGGATCTCGTCCAGCATCCATTCTCATATCTAAATATCCATTTTTACTGACAGAAAATCCTCGTTCTCCATTGTCTAGTTGCATTGATGAGCATCCAAAATCAAATAGAATACCGTCTATTGATGATTGTTTTATATTTCTTTCTTTCAAAAGGGCTGGCAGTTCACTAAACCTTCCAAGTAAAGGTATTACCCTGTTTGGGAACTCTTTTGCCAGTTCTTTAGCTTTTTCATATGCTAATGGGTCTCTATCAAGTGTTATTAGCGTACAATCTGCAGATGTAAGTAGCTGTCTAGAGTGGCCGCCTGCACCAAATGTCATATCTATGTACAATTCATTGTTGGTGGGCTGTAAATATTTATTGACTTCATTTAACATTACAGGCACATGATCCTTGTGTTGTGTTGCTTCTGTGTTTATTTTACGGATAAAAGTGTATCGATAGATGTGTTTTAATTGTCGAGGTAACATTTTTAATCTTTGTTGAATATCTTTTTAAAGAAACCTTTGTTTTCTTCTTTTAAGTAAGTTAACACTTCATTGGAGAGCATCAAGTTACACTCTTCCGTGCTAAGACCAGTCGCTGTACTGGTTTTGAGTCTCTTGTACTTGTTTTTGTAGTAATTATCAGCTAAACGGTTCAGGGAATTGTACTGGCGGTTACACAAGTCTGTATCTAAATTTTGTGCTTGTGAAGTTTCGAAAGCTGCCTTTACTTTGTCTCGTATAAATTTTCCTAGGTCCCTGAAAACATGATAATTACAAACATTTATTATGCAACATTAATCGGTTTCAAATGCGTATTATATATTAACGTACACGAGAACTAACCTGTCGCCCTTTGTACTGTCTACAGGCCACTTGGCTATGAGTCTTGTAAATTTTTTGTATTGCGTAGTCATAGCTTATTCATTATGCAAATCTATTTTAGTAAATTATTATATTTACACACGTAAATTATGGCAGTTAAAAATAACCTTAGCAATAACAAATGCATCAATGGAGATTTGACATTTAACTGACGTTTGAGTTTGACTTTGACATTAACTTTTTTCTTTCTTTGACATTAAGTTTGAGAAAATACGATCTTCCAAAAGAGAAATAGGTAACATGAATAAAAGATCGTTTAAAAAGATGTGTGTGGTTTTAGTAAAATTTTGGAATTAAATGAATTTCTAGGCTGTCCAGTAGAATACATCTCCTCGTCATTCAAATTTGACAATAATATTGTTTTTGTTTTAATTGTATAATTGTGTAGCTTGTAGTGACCGTAAAAAGTATAGAGTGAAGTAAATTGAAGTGAAATTTTAACACAATGTAGCTAATTTAACGTAGCTTAGTAACCACAATGTGCATATATATTGCTATTGATGGGACAAAGTCATGACTTTTCAATTCAAGGGTATATAAAAAAGTACCTTCGATTTTTTGCAATGTAGAGTCATTTTGTGAAAGTATTGCCAATCGGGATCCTTGTTGCCCTCGATTTACTATTAGAAAGCTGACGTCACTGGACGTCGTTTCCCCCAATATAAGGGTACATTCATACCCAATCAAATAGCTATAAAGTCAATTAGTACTAATTTATTCTATATATTCCAGTATTCTAATTTTATTTAATTAATTTTCGATCCTGCAGTCAAATTATTTACATAGTTTTGTGGGACTATGTTCTAATCCCAAGAGTAACAATGTTTATTAATATATAAATAGATATATATATTTTTTTAAGTTTTTAATAGATAAGAGTGTCGGCGGCTCAGGGGTTAAGCACTTGACTTACAATCTGCAGGTCCTGGGTTCGAAAACATCGTGATGCAACCTGCACATATCTGAGAAGAAATTCAAAGATATGTGTGAAGTCAACCAACCCCGCACTTGGCCAGCGTGGTTGACTATGGCCTAGTCACTCCTAACTTAGGGAAGGCTCCGATCCCCTCGGTGGGGACGTATAGTGAGCTGATGATGATGAAATAGATTAACAAGACCTTAGCAAGATAATAAAATCAATATGACTTATGCTGCGATGCATATGGTGGCCTATTCCAAAAACAATGATACATTTTGAAAATTTCCTCCTCTCCTACAAAGTATCAAAAACAGGAGATCGTGTTGTTGCGATGTTTGCTTGTGTGTATGTACCCTAATGTTATGATTGATTGAGCGTAACCTCATTAGAGGCATCGACCGATGTCTGGCGGCCGATTCCAAGACGATTCGTAAATGTTTGTCACATTTGGGAATTTCAATTTTATTTTTTATGAAGAACGAAAATAATATTATCTTTAACGTGTTAGTAACGTAATATTTATATTTACAGAAAGCCTCGCCAGTAGAGATTTTAGTCTGGTGTATTTCTGTATTTTCTTTTGTAATCAGTCCTAATATTATAAAGAGGAAAAGTATGATTGTTTGTTTGCTTTGAACGGGCTCCGAAAGTACTTAATCGATGTGAAAAATTCTTTCACTGTCGGGAAGCTACATTATCTTTGGGTGACATAGGTTTAAATCTTTCTTTACTATATTATGTTTTCGAAACTAAATAAAATTAATTTAACGGATATACAGTTTTGAAACTGAAATTTCGGCTTAAAAATATCAAAGTGATAATTTTAATTCAGTTTTTGATAATTTAAAGTAAAGCTGCTTTTATCATATTAAGATTTGATTTTTTTCAAAGAATATAGTATGAAAATACATATATTTATTTTTATCTTTGTAAAGCTACAGCTTAGCTTACAAGGTAACTTAACAGGTATAAAAGTACGTGCAAAATGAAACAAAAGGTAAGAGTTTTGAACAAAGACGAATCTAAAAAGAAATAAAACATAATAAAATGTTGTCAGCGCGGCGCGTTTGAAACTCGAGCCGCGTGTCTTCCGTTGAGCGAAATGAGGGCAACATGAACCGTTATATTTGCCCAGCCTCGTCTTTATTGCTCGACTTCCCGCCCAAGGATGTACACTCCCACTGCACTTCTGAACGACTGATTTTGTTCCCGAAAATCAACATTTTTTCCCCTCGACTTGTCTCCCCCTACCATTAATAAATACAATAACGACTTAAGTTAGAACTTTACAGTTCATTGCTGCTTTAGTACTACAGCGGGAACGTATCGTCTAAGTTTTACAAGCAATGGAATTGATTTTTGTGTAAGCGTTACCATCGAAGATATTTGTTGGTGGCGGGTAACGCTGAACGTTACAAAGTGTGTGCCTTTTGTCTAGATTAATGTACGCTTTCATCAATGGTTTAGAATTTTATCTCTTTCGGTATTAACAGATATTACGGTGTTATAAAGTTTGTTGATATAACGCTCTTGGGTAAATACTTTCATTGTATGTACAATTGTTTTAGTACCGGTGTTATTCATGCATATTATATTTAATCTTCTTTTTGTTGTTGTCATATCTCGTTTTATAAAGGGGCTTAGTAATTACAGTCGAACCTGGACAAACTAGAATTGGATGAGCGAGAAACCACTAAGAGCGAGAGTCATTACCCGGTCTCGACAGACGACCTCCATAAGAGAGAAATTGGGGTAAGAGAGAAATTTCTTTAAGCGAGAAAAATATCGTGGTCTCTTGGACTCTCGCTTATTCAGGTTCGACTGTAATACTAAGTTGGATTACGTGGTACTAAATTGTTTAATTTTCTGTAATTTCCGAGATAATTGAGATGTGTACTACGCTACGTAATGCTACGTGCTACGCTAACACAGTATGTAGTACATTCGTAGCGCGTTGTAACTATTTCGTAGCACTGCTATAAAAGACAATATTTGTTAAAGAATCAACGAGAAAGTTTTACAAACTTACAATATGAATTATAACGATAATTTCAACACCTACAAGATGAACCCACTATTTAATGGAGGTTGTTAAAGTCCATAAAACCAATAGTAAAAAATCTTCATAGCCGTTGATAGTTCGCACACTACGTCTCGTGATTGATAGTAAGCTCTGATTTTTTTCATTTTTTTTAATCAAAGTTCAAGTTTATTTATTTTACTTGCAATATATAATTTTAGTGGAACTCTAGCTTAAGCTGTGGGCGTGTTGCGCGCGCAATCGTCCGCCATTTATGTCTGCAGTCGCTTACGGCGCGCGACGCTCGCACCATGCAGCGGTACTCGCTCTAAATTACATAAGCTCAACTTATATATTTTAATTTCGAGTGTATGTGTATATAAAAGTGTACATAGTGTTTGTTTAATTTAATAATTGGATGCTGACGGTGGATAGAAGCTGTACAGGTAAGGATTTAGTTTACAAGTAGATCCTTTATGACGCTACGCTACATCCTATGTCCTTGTTTTACATATCATATGTTATATATATACTACTTCATTGAAAAAGCTAACTTCTACATACGATTTCAGTTTAAAAATTCCTTTTCCTATTGTTGTGTACGCGTGGAATCCTGTTTTGTTTGTTATTGAGTAGTTTCGATTATTGATTTTGTTGCAAGGCTTCTATTCTTTAGACGACTTTGAAAGTCGTGAAGACGGAAAGTAAATAACGTGAACATAATTCACAATTTAATTTTATTGTGTACAGATTTTGTTTGTAATTAACTCATATAACATCTATTGCTTCTAATAATAGACGAAAATGTACTGTATAATTTGTTTTATGCTTATATGAAATATATAAAAAAGTCATTTTTTCTGTTACATATTTTAGACGAGGTTTGACTTATTTTCTTTATTTTCCTACCATGTTTCAACCATTTTATTTGAATATTTTCTTTCTCTACGTGTTGTTCATGTTATTTAGTTTTTTTTGCCTTAATTTGATATTTTTACGATAACCAAATAAATATGCCGAAACTCTTTTTATATTTTCCGAATATTTTTTTTGTTTGGTAATGGAACTAATTCCTTATTGACGTATGTAGGAAGTATATCTCATATTATTCTGCTCGGGTAGTAATTACATTATAAAGGTATAGATATTGTGTGAGGTCAAGCGTAAAATAAGGATTCCAATAAAATTTTAACTCAGTAGCGTGTGGGAGGAACATCCCACGCGCTCACGAAATGTCAGTTCATTGAAATTGAAGCTTTATCTTGTAAATAGGTAGCTATGTACTATGCTTGTATATAACGAATATTTCAAAAGAGTTTCTAACGATTTCTATATATTATACATGGCGTGTACAGAGAAAAGGAAACAAAAGTGTTTTTTGTTTTTACAAAAAGATTATTTTACAGAAGATACTAGAATTTTCATAACAAGATAAAAGACATGAAATAGTCTGAGCTGTAAGTTAGAAAAATATACTTTTCCTTTGATAAATGCGAGTAAAAAGAATTTCTCTTCAAAAGCAAAGTTTATCGGCTTTAGATATCGTAAAGATCCGAGTCGAAGAGTTTTTGCAGGCTGAAAACGCTGTGCAAAAGTTCCTTACATTTCTTCGACATTAGTTAGAGAAGGTCCGACGTGTTAGCTATATAAATTCTTTACTAGAATTGGATTTACTTTAATTTTGATGATTCAGCTTGTACGGTTATGATACGGTTCTTACATAAGAATAATCTTTCTTTGTTTTTTTATCTATTGCTGGAAAAACAGTAATAATTGTTCCACAAGGTTAGACACTATATATTAAGTAATAATATTTTTTGATGGCACACCTTGTTCTTTGTTCCTTGTTAAATGTATACGAGAAAATGTTGCAATTTACATCTTGAATAACAAATTTAAAAAGAAAATACAAAACATATTACAATAATGTTACATAACTAATACTTTGAAAGGCGTAGGCTTTCGTCTTGTGGGAAATCACGTTACAATATTTCCATATAATTAGTTTGATATCGTACCATATCGTTGTCTTATAAAGTATAATGAACCCTTTACGTTACAGTTTGATATTGTTTTCTTATTAAACGATGATAACAAGCAAATAGACGTTTGCTATTACGTGATCTTTGAAAGTCGTATGAAAAAGTCTGATTGATTTGAAATAGCTGCTGTTTTGTGACTTCATACTCGTATTTTAATTTTCTTAGTTTTGTCATCTAAATATTTGTTTCTAATGTAAAAAAAAATGTAAGTTGTTATAATTCCACTGGTATGCAACAAATTTTTGATATGAACCTGGAAATTTTATTGCCTTAAATCTATATCTGTTACCACATTTTTTTGTAGTACATCTAGTTTTTTTTATGATAACCATAAATTTCAAAGTTTTTCAAAAGCTTGTTCAGAATGTATTCTTCAAAATGTAACTCGAGTATAAATAACATTTTTTTTCTAATACGTTTATTATACACATTGTACCCGTCTATTGAATTCCTGTAAGTTACAAATAAAACAATCGACGACGTTGCTTCCTAGTAACAAAGACATTTTAACAATGCGCTTACACAGAAGCGAGGAAAGCTTTTTGCTACGCTATTCTTTATACAAAAATTGACGTAAAGCTCAGAGGGTCATATCCTATGAAGATAAAAGATCTTTCCCACTGAAAATTTAGGTTAAAGTCATTGAATTATTTGCCTGACTAAAAGAAGAGATTATTTTGTTTTTGGATATATCAGCTAGAACTGATTTTAAAGTTATAGTGTCTTTACATTATCTTTTATTCAGTGATTTGTTTATTTATTAAGATTCGCTAATTCAAAAGTTACAATTCTGTGTTATGAGCGTGCTAATTCTAACGTTGAATTTCACTTGTTATAGCACATGCATGAGCATTATCTTATTTCTGCTTTCTCTAAAGGGAATAAGAGTGTTGGAATAATTGGTCTTACGACAGTGAAAACTCAACGTAACATTTAATCCGAAAACAAAAACAAAACGATTACGTATATAAGTTGGTAACAAGGTGTGGTATCAGGCAACTGACAACTTGGTCAGTTAGCGCGGAGTTCGGGTCAGCACAGGCAATTAAATATAGAGATGACGTCTGTGCGCGCTCTAGTTAGATAAGTTAGTTTAGTATTATGTGTCGGGATACATTGAGAGAAAACTTTGTCGTTGTTAGTTGGAATGTCAGTTAGTTATTTTTCGATGTTAACTTTTTTTTGGCGATAAAATATTTCATAATATACAAAAATAAGATGTGTCATTTTTAATCTAGAACAGTAATAAATTCGTCGTCTTTGAGTAACAGACCTGAAGTATATCGCTTTTAGCGAAACTTTAGGCAAAAGTAGCGCAAAAGTAGAGCTTTACCTTATATAAAATTGCATGCAAACCATAGCTACTACTAGATTAGACTAATACTAGGTATAAAGTTTAGATTTTGTTAAGACAATTTGGATAAACCTTGGACAAATAATAATTTTCTTTTAAGACAGTGTGTTTCATTCTCCGTTGTTCACTTCCGCATTTTATACTTTAATAGCTACTAGTTAATCTAGAAATTGATAAACGTCACCATAAATAAATGATGTTGTTATTAAAGTGGCAGACAGTTAGAAATTGGATAAGAAAATTAGATCTCGTACCCCGTAGTTAAATGCAGATATAAGCGTTTAATAGCTTTATTCGCAACGCCTTCGTATATTCTGACTGCCGACTTAGTTAACAATTTCTACCAATTAATATACAAGTTGTCCTTTACTAACGTGGGGTTTAACATATTGCTAGACCACACATACTCTTTAAAAAAACAGAGATAGCAGTTTTATTTTCATCTCTTGCGGCATATCCACGGTTAAAGATATTTAAATTTTAGACACGAAAAACAGGTTCTTTTTTCTTACCAGCAAATAAAGTTCGGAATTTTATGGCTTTCTTTTGGTTTTTAGATGAAAAATTATACTAAGATTAGCGGTTTTGTTAGTCAGGATTTTACTTAAGTTTGAAAACCCCACAACAATTTATACAACAGCGTTAAGTAGGTGCTTAAATCTTTGTCTAATTTACTCCGTCGTTTAAGCTTTTAAACACATCTATGTAATTGCGCTTCCGGTGCAAAAGTTTATATGTTTCTTAATCATTCTTCCTAACAAGTAACTTTAAGTTTGCGCCAACTTTACGTTTGAGATAAAGCAGAGACATTATAACTTAATATGGATCTCTTTGTGTTGAAATAATTTTGATTTAATTATTATTTAGAAATTTATTATTTCCTGAATATTGTTCAATAAAAAATTCATATAATATATAATTTTTGTAATTTTGTATGACGAAGATTTTTTTTACAAAATTAACAAAATAACTTGAGCAATACATAATAATCCTCATTACTTGTTCGTTTCAAATCAAAGGAGCAACATTTTCCATTTCCAACCAGTAATGATAAAGTTCAAACAGACTTGTATAAACATTGGTAAACTTATATAGAGGGAAAAATAAATAAGCTTTCACGTTCTTAAGATCAAGATATCAAGTAAATATGTTAACGTTATTTTAATCCTTTGGTATGTTAAAATATATTTCTACGTGATGTTATCTTTATAAGATAAATAGCTGTCGCCCGCGACTCCGTCCGCGCGCAATTAAAAAAAAACATAATAAGTAGCCTATGTGTTCTTCCAGACTATGATTTGTGTTAAGGCTACAGTAGGTTATAGTTGAATAGATAAACATAGAAACCCGCAAAAATACTTATTTATCCTAACATACCCGTGTGTGTTACACTTATTCATTAGGTGGTCTTGTTAGTCAGATATAAGTTATAATTTATATCCTACGTAAGCTTTGTACAAATATTTAATTGCTCTACAGCGTTACATCCAAGTTGCAAATCTGAAATTCGCTTCTATTACCTTTACGAAAGTAAATAAAGCTCGTCTATTCTGCGCTTTAAATACAACTAAAGCTTTTAAATTTAAGCTTTTGCTTCGGATGCAAAAAACGAAAGCATGTTTAGCAATTTATGCAGATTTATACTATCTTTGTTTTGTAATTGCTGTTTTGTGTATTATACGAACCTGGCTGTAAATTTTGCTTTTATTAAAAGTTATGTTATCCAAGTACATAAACTATAATATGGAAGCTGTTTTTACAATAGAAAAGTAAAATTAATTTAAATATCACAATTTTTTTTAAATCTTCTGTCTTCTTTACGTCTGATGGTACATCAAATGGTGAAAATTACTTTCAAATAAGATGACATGAAAGTACGAGTAACAATTATAACCTAAATACCAAACACAGCATTGCATTATATAGGTACAAATATCACATTTCCTAGTCTCGTATTGTCTCTACCACAGGTATTTGGAAGTAAACCACAGTAGATATGATATTGGATGTATTCAGCTTGCATTTAGACAGTACGGCAGCTCGGTTGTATGTAATTGATATTATGTAGATTTATTCCGTTTAATGATTACCGATATTAGTGGCATTTGATGCGAATTAATTCTCGTATTTGTAATGTATGAGGATTCATTTATACTATGCGGCGTATACATACTGTGTCTTAGTTAATATTATGCGTAACCTTGGTTGTTTGGATGGATGTTTGTTACTAAGTATCTCCAGAACGGCTCGAAGTATCTCGCTGTAATTTAACATAGATGTATAACATAGAGAGCGTCGGTGGCTCAGGGGTTAAGCACTTGACTTGCAATCTGCAGGTTCTGGGTTCGAATCCCGCCATGTACCAATGTGTTTTTCGATTTTCAATTTACATATGTTCATTTATCCGACGTTCTTACGGTGAAGAAAACATCATGATGCAACCTGCACATATCTGAGAAGAAATTCAATAATATGTGTGAAGTCAACCCGCACTTGGCCAGCATGGTTGACTATGGCCTAGTCACCCCTAACATGGGGTAGGCTCCGAGCCCCTCGGTGGGGACGCATAGTGAGCTGATGATGATGTATAACATAGTCTGAAAGAAGACATAGGTAACTAATTAAGTTTTTTTAATTCCGCACGGACGACAGCTAGTGACAAAATATTTGTAACTCTAGTTGAGTTACCTTTGCAATAACTTTGATACGGTTTTACTGAGATAAAATATAGTATAAATTTATTGTGTAACAACTCTAGTGACGATTGTTAGCAACGGAGTAGAATTTGTAAACAAATAATGTTAGTAATTAGAACTAACGTGAATTTATGAGATCTTGTGAACGTTCACAAGCTTCGTAGTTGTGAATTGCTTTTGTTCAAGTGCAGTTGTTACACTAGCTGCAGGATTTACATATGATTTATGTTTTGTTCTGATAAGTTCAAACAGTTGCGACGTATTTAACAGACAATGGAATATATATTTTTTTTTTTTATCATACAAGATGATCGAGTAGGTGACCTGATGTGGACTGTTCCAGTGAAATGCCACTGTAGAAACACGTGTAAAAACTAGTATTATAGTGCATAATCTTCCACTATATAACATATTGATAGGAGAAGCAGGAGTAGTCTTTTTACACTGGTCTTTTTAACTTCCTAATAAAGAAGAAAGTTAAATTACGTACGTTATTTTTTTATTTTTATAACTTAGGTACGTTGTTTTTTTTTTAATTTCAATAGTTTTTATTTATTATTTTATTTATTTATATACATAGGTTTAAGTTTCACAAAAGTCCGAATTTGTGTTACAGAATGTTATATGTAATTGGTTTAGTTGGTATTAAAAATATTATTAGTTTAGATATAAACTTTTAAGCCTTTAACTGTAACAAAAGCTGTAGACTAGGTTTGTGTCTATAAAACGTTTGTAGAACTAATATAGAGAAGTTCCCGAAAAATGTTTTAAAAAAATTATGTAAACCAATTTATGTTCAGTATCAATTATACCTATAAAAGACATTCCGTAGTACATTTCAGTTGGATTACAAAAGCATTGCACAGCAACTGTAGCAAGCGTTTTGCGATCACAAATACTTCACTAACAATGCCATGAACCAGGAATTTATCGGAGTACGAAATTGTCTACTCAACTATACTTGCTACTATTACATAATTGATTGTTTTAATTGAAACAGATATAATAAAATATATCTGTTGCTATATAAACAATGGGTGCAATAATATTTTAATGGTTGAATTGTGTTATTGGCAGACAAGGAGTTTCCGTTCTGCCAAAGATGTGGCATACTGGCCACCAAAACCTTTGCCTTTTTGATTAAGTTAATAAAAAATATAGAAGAAGACCGCGGCAAGAGTTAACAAAATAACTACATTATTATTGTTGAGGATATAATTATTGTAAATATTTATATATGTTATTTAACACCGTGCTGGTGTTATCTTACTAATATTATAGATTCGACTGTTTAGATGGATGGATGAATGTTTGTTTGAAGGTATCTCCGGAACGGCTCAACGGATTTGGATGAAATTTGGCATAGATATAGAACATAGTCTGGAAGAACTACACGCGGATGGAGCCGCGGGCGACAGCTAGTCAATTTATATATGAATTTGTCGCTTTTAAGATCTCGTTAGTACAAGTAAATACTTGACTTTGTTTTCTTGTAATACAATGCAGTACTGGGATGTAAATGGTGCCTGTGCTGGGTCATCATAACCGATCTAAATGACTAGCTATTTTGTTTTGCCATCAAAATGGAATTTTTTCATGTGATAACATATATTTTATATCATACACAATTTTGGTTCTTAAATAAAAAAAAATGTAAGAATCATTCGAATAGATACATACAGCATGTTTCCATTTTCATTATTTGCGATAAAATGAGCAGTGTAATGGAAACACGTTGTATTTGCAATAGCGGAGTGTTCGCGGAATGCCAGACCACAATTTGTACCAGCTATATGCATACAGACATATTATCAAACATGTTTATACATAGATAATTTCTATTGAAACGAATACACATTTCTTTTTTTCCGACGGATTCGAATGTCATATTTTTCATAGCTCGCTGTTTTTTCCATTATGACCTCCGTAGGTTATAGGGCGCAATTATGAAGAGAAAGGGGTCATTATAACTAGGTTAATTTTTATATATATATATATATATATATATATATATATATAGATATAGATACTAATCTGTGGTTATGGAAGTAAATATTGAAAGAAACAATATTTACATAACTTCGTAAAATTTATTTTCAAGTTGTAATTACAATAACATTAAATTTATTTTCATATCTATAGTTTAGTTTTAAACCTAAAGCTAATTGAATATAAAGTTATATTCGCTGGGTTATTTTATTGGCGACTTTAAAGTTGAGAGTTCTCAGACACGAGATATCGATGGTAGAGGGTGAAGTGTTTTCGAGTGATGTCTTTGAGGCGCGGTCATCTGCGACTTTCACAAACTTTGTCACTTGAATAAAACATACTTTAAAATATCTAATAATATGCTTTATACCGTCTCTTGTTGTACCCATTATACTCTTTTCTATGCAACGTTTTCATAATAAAATAAAAAAAATACAGTCGAATTGATAACCTCCTTCTTTTTGAAGTCGGCTAATAATTATAATAAACACTAACGTTACTTAGGAAGGTTAAAAAATCTTTCACAATCTCTTCTAACTATAATTATAGCGTCGGTGGCTTAGGGGTTAAGTACTTGACCTGTAATCTGTAGGTCCTGGGTTCGAATCCCGCCATGTACATATGTTTTTCGATTTACATCTATTATCCGGCGTTCATACGACGAAGGAAAACATCGTGATGTAATCTCCACATATCTGAGAAGAAATTCAAAGATATGTGTGAAGTCAATCCGCATTGGCCCAGTATGGTTAACTATGGCCTAGTCACCCCTAACTTAGGGTAGGCTCCGAGCCCCGCAGTGGGGACAGTATAGTGAGCTGATGATAATGATGATAATTTTATGTTGGTAAAACACGCACGTCGACTAGAGAAACTCTTTAGTGTCCCACTAATTTAAATGTATACATGTAAAGGTTTTGTAATAAACAACTAACTTAATACATTTTCTCTACGCGAAGTATAGTTTTATTAGTATCAAATGTTTGGATATTAAATCTGCAATACCAATAAAAGTCGACAACAATATGGGCTATAGTGCGAATGTGTTCGTGTAATGGTTTCCAACAAAGTTGCCATGTACGCCCGCGGCTGCGGAGGAAACTGTCATTAAGTTCAGAAACGCATATGTAATCTAGTGACGTAAAACGGCCGAGTATCAATTAATAGTTAGGCTACAAATTTTGAGTCGTATAATAATGTGGTTGTGTGGAATGAGTTCCTACTATCATAACACCTATTTAACCGACTTCCCTATCATTATCCTAAAAAAAAAAAGTTAACTAGTGTTGTGTTTTTTATAAAGTTGTATTCTAACTGCATAATTATGGGTTTTTGGTACCAAAATGCCGTTTAAATCATATTGTTATCTGTGTTTTGTCAAAGGTAATCGCTGGGATGATAATACAGAGATTTTAGTCTCAGAAACCAACAATTATTCATCGAAAGAAACTATAACATTATAAATTTCAAGGCGATGAAGTAATATAATAAATATGAATGTATAAATATATGGATGGATGTTTGTTTCCTCTAGAAAATCTAAATGAATTTTGCTGTTTTGGCATAGACTTAGACGTAATTTGGAAGGACACATAACCTACTAATTAAGTTTTTTAATCTCCCACGGACGGAGTCGCCGTTCATAGCTAGTTAAAAATATATAAAAGATATGACGTCGTAACAGATGTAAGAAAAGTCTTTTTAAGGTTATGGATGTCACTCTATTATTACAAAGTCAATAGTTGAAAGAGTGTAAATTATTTGATGAGAAATACTCGTACTTGAACGTGTCGAGTGCCAGTTCGTGACTTTTGCACGGTTTGAAACGTACGTTGAAATCTCACCTTAATGTAAAGAACTTATTACAAAGGATCAATTTACTTACGCTTTACTGATTTACCAAAAGAATTTTTCTAAAGATCTCTTTTCTTCAACAAACAAAAAGTTGTAGTCAAAGTATACTGTTGTTTTATTAAAATTTATTAATAAAATAGAATATTATTAATGAAAAATACTTTATACGAATCATTACTTTATAATATCAATAACTAACTGGGATTATTTCCCGCCAATTTCCATACCATGTTGGTACTCTATGACGTGCCGCGTTTTGATTGGTCGAACATTGGTGAACACAACTGACGGCCGTTCGGATACGCGTCGTAACAATTATTAATTCACTTTCAAAGATCATATAGGTTTAATTAAATTAAATCTATGGTCGGTTGTACCTTTCAAGTTATGTTTGTAGAGTTATAGCGAGTAATTAAGAGGTAAGGATAACTTAGACTTGGCTTTATTTAATGAACTTGCTTTATTTAATGAAATGAGTTAATTTATTTAAAATTGTTTAAATACATTTGAGATATTTAGATAGGTCATTAATTTATAAATAATTATTACAAGAGTATGTTCTGTCTCCGAGAGAAATGTGCACAGATTATGAATTTCCATTTGTCACTGTTCTGACACCAGCTGATTTACACCAATAGATCTGTAAAAATAAAGAAGCATAATAAATAATCTGGTTTGTATTGGACTGACATAAGAAGTCATCTAATACTTATAGATATATTATTAAAGTGTACTTCGAACGTGAAAAGCCGGATTTCTCGAACCCGTAACCAATATATTTGGCTGAAACGTTTTCAGACGGAAAGTACTAGGATTTATTGATACCTGCTCAGTTCATACTTTCGACCTTTGATATTTAGATACTTTACGTTACGCATTGAGCTGTAGATGTTAAAGAGAAATATGTATTTGATATTAAACCTATCAATTTTGAAAATTTCAAATATCTAGTACTTGAATTTGTATTTTCCAATACAACTGGAGTAAAATATTAAAGCACTTAATTGCTTTTTATGAACTATTATTAATAGCAATATGAACTCATGTCAACGATTTCTACTCCGTTAGTCTGCAGGTCTAATGGCGTATATCAGTAATAACTTCAAGGCCAGTCGCAAAGCTTGTATGAAATAGGTCACTTAATTAGGTTGGAAATCATTATAAAGAAAGAACCTTTATTTCTTATTTCATCGTAACATAGATCAGATTACATTTTTTTATGAGATAAGCGCATGTAAAAAGGTTTAAAATCTGGCAACACCGTGTTCCGAACACAACTATCATATTGTTATGTTAGTTTAGTTTGGATTACGTTCAAATGTGTATAAACAAAGTTAAATCGCAGCGGCGGCTGTGCACTACGATTTAAATTGTGTTTACTCTCGCGGAATGGTTGAATCTGAGCTTGCAGTTTTACGGCTTCCCCCCGCACCGCATCTCGCTCACCGCCGCGTTATTGCGATTCTAGCGTCTATTGCTATGCTCCTACTTATACCACTGAATGTAGATAATTTGTATATAGTTTTTTTATTCAGCACTTGAACATGATCTTATCTGTTCATTGTTCTCTTGAAAGCTCTAAAGTCATACTTGCACAGATAGTGTCGATTGCAGTTTGTTTCAGTCCTTTGTTCTCCAAGTTTTATATCTAAAATTGTGATTATTTGTAATGCGAATATTCAAACAATGCATTGATGCATCGAATTAACTCTATTTGAATGTCTTTACAAAATTAAAAATATAACATTCGATTGATATATTAAAAAAGTTACTTCGATGAATTGCTTTGCGGTAAATTTAAAAAAGCAACTTGTCATTGTGACTAGTTCTCACCGCTTTGGATCTAGAGATGTCGGATTTTCCCCGCTTCCTGAAATAGAATTGAATAAGTGAATAAATTTTCAGTAGTACCGATATTTTATATTTGTTACAAAATTTTATTACTTAATATTTTAACGTATTAAAGTCCGTTTTCTTTTTGTCCGACTGACAGAATGACAGACATAAAGTTGGAGCGTAACTTTTATAGCGTATTATTACAATAACTCCCATTAGTATTGTGCATGCATGCTTCACATGCATGTTTGCGGATATCGTAGATGTTAATAAAATACTTTGAATGAAAGATTTACAGTGAACATTATTAATATTGGATCGAAGAAATCGGAGAACGAAGGGTTTGTTTGAACGGATCTCTTTGAATACTCAACTGTCCTATTCAGAGAATGTCAGATTTATGACTTGGATATAGAGATGCGATGAATGGAATATTTTATATCTTTGAATAACTTATTGGTTTGGATTCTTATTAAGTCTAAGTTGGACAAAAGTATGTCATATTCAAAGATGCAATTGAAAAATAACTTTATTAATTCGAGACAAAAGTCTTTAAATAAATCAGTTTATTGCAAAATAAAAAAATAATTTTTTTTCAACATTCTTTTAATTATTGAGACGAGACATAAAAAAATGTGAACAGTTCTTCACGTTCACGTTGCAGTGTGGTGCCAGAAGCCTGTTCACATCTGTAGAGCAGGTGAAAAAAACTTAAATTGCTCACGTGTGCCAAAAATGTTCACGTTGAAAACGTGTTGGACATTTTTCTATTATTTGTCAATCTGATGATATATATCTTTGGCTGTTATTCAACGTATAAAAATCGAATAATTTCATAATATGTTAATTAATACGTCCTATCTTTTAAGTATGAGATAGCCTTTATGACAGGCAAGTGAAACTTTCTGTGATATACCCTAAGGTCAATTTCCTAAAAGAAATTCATATTACATTAAAAAAAAACTTCAACAGATAAATTTCATCCAAAAGCTAACATCCTTTTTTTGCCACGACCTATTTGCTAATTTATTTCTTTGACTTTTTAATTAAAACAACTAAATATTCGGAGATTAGCAGAAAAATGCGAATAATCAATTCAGGACGTGTAAGTATTTTTTCAATGCGTAATATCACAATAACAACAGTATAAGCCAATAATACAACGAGACGGATTGACGGCTCATTACGTTACAGCTTTAGTCCGTAATGAGGCTAATTATGTTTACAAATACTTGGCATATCGATTATTCTCAATTGTATTGAATTTAATTAACAATAACATATGCTATTATATGAACAAAACAGCTTCTATAATTACAACAAAATAATGCATTAAAGGTCAAACTTACGTAAGTAAAGACGTTTAACCTATTATACTTAGGTCAATAGACAAGACTCTTTGAGTGTGTTCTTTTGCATAAGGGGACAAATGAGTCGCGGATTACCTAACATTTATTGAACATCCACAACACTAGAGGAACTGTACCGCGTTACCGGCTTTTAATTGAATTGTACGCTCTTTTCTTGAAGGCCTGTAAGTCGTAACTGTTTGGATATACCGCTGAGGACAGAGTTACACAACGCAGTATTGCGAGGTAAAAACTTGCGATTCCAGTAACAACTTTTTTTCAATGAAACTATGGTAATTGATTTAAATATTAAAATTATATAAATGATTCACTTAATAAAATCGATTTAAAGTCTAAAGTAGAAATTCGTATATTTTATTTTACATCTTGATAGTTCTTAAGATATGACATAATTAAAAGTTTTTAATAAGCGCGACGGTGCCAAAGGCCAAAGTAAGTCTTAATAGGCTTCTTGTGACGAGAGGTTCGTGCTCCGGTCTTACCGAAATGTCGGCCAAAAGTAATCAGTGTACGTTTGCCAGATTCTCGAGTAAGTCCTGACTCTATCATGAGAGATTTATATCTAGGTTATAATTTTAATATGCCAAGGAAAAACTATGACTGCAAATATATTTATGACGTAGTTTAATATTAGTTATTCTGCGTGGTTAATTCTTGTTAGATAGTAAAAGATATAAAAAAACAGCGAATAATAAAATAAAAGCGAAGTCATCATTGAACAAGACAAAACTTAACACCACGCCCGTACTCCAAGTTTTGTGAGAAGCAAAGTCAATAATGCTGTAAGGGCAGAATCGTGGCTGAAAGCCCATTACATGAGAACTTAGTATGTAACAAGATTATTAGCTGCGGAAAGGACAAAAGAGCTTTACTAATACTCGGTTTTTTGTGGTTTAAACCTATCTTTTACAATATTCGGTAGAATAAAACATCATTCAATAATGAAATATTTTCAATTAAATTAAATTATTTTACGAGTAAATTACGTCACGGATTTAGGCGAAAATTTCGATTTGGAAAAAAATTGTTTGGTTTTTTCGTTTATTAGTTAACTTTTTTTGTCTTTAGCCTTATAATTTTAGATACTTAGAAAATGCTTGTGTTAATAAATTTTTAGATTTTATTTTACGTTACAAGTCATGTTAAAGTTCATTCAACCTGTGCTCCTTTGATGTTTTTCATTAAAGCAATAACCGAGCGTGCGGCTTGTACAGAGGGCGTTGGAGTGCAGTTGACCATTTCTATTGAAAACATTACGAAGTTACTTTAACGCGTAAACATTTCTGACCAACGACACATTTTACTAAAAAAACGCACTGAAAATTATTTAAAACAAAAAAAACTAACGTTTCATATTATATTGCTCTTACATTATTTATTTTATAAAAAAATATCTTTTCAATTAAATGTCCGAACCCCGCCAAATGGAGGTTCGTGGTCTCTGCCTACCCCTCTGTGTTACGGGCGTGAGTTATGTTATGTTATCTTTTCAATATAGTATTTCTGTGTATCTTTTAAATATTAGTCCCAAAATTATTACATGTAAATAATGTAACCTTATTTTGATCACTAACACCATCCTTACTTAAAACTAGCTGTCGCCCGCGACTCCGTCCGCGCGCAGTTAAAAAAAAATGGGGGGGGGGTTATGAAAAATAGATGTTGGCCGATTCTCAGACCTACTGAATATGCTCACAAAATTTCATGAGAATCGGTCAAGCCGTTTCGGAGGAGTACGGTGACGAAAACTGTGACACGAGAATTTTATATATTAGAAGATATACAAAACAATTCAAGTTTTGCAATTTAACGGGAGCGCATCGCATACTACCTCAAAGTTACCAATCCAAACGGTATTCAGCATTCCGAAGCAAAGCCCCTGGAACATTCCAAATGTGAAATAATATCGGGAATATTACATGACTTACACAGATTTATGTATTATTTACAAATGCTGTGTGTTTAAAAGGTTATGTGGAAATAAAATCGTTTACTTTACGTTTAGGTTACGATGTTTTTTTTATAAAAGGAAAAGATAGGAGTAAGAAAACATACAATTTTTTCTATTTGAAAAAGTAAAAAAAAATACAAAAATTTGTAAAAAAATGACCACAAAAGTTGTCAATAGTAATACATCAAATTAGTTTTAAGAATTTTGTTCTCGTTCTGTGTAAATATACTATCTTGTATTAAACATCATAACTTGGAGTGTTTGATTTAAGTTTCTCTCTACTTTAATACAGAGTGTAGTAAAAATATTTTACTTAAAAAGATACTGACTACTAGCTTAAATTATATAGGTTGTAACATAGAAGTGATTGGTCATAGTACGCACAAAGCAATCACGAATGGCGGATTGTGTTGTACAAACAATTTGCATTCCGGACGCGAGAGGGCGCGCGGGATGCGAATTTAACGACCGCAACTCCCCCCTCTACTCCGCCCTCAGACCGCATCTGCTAATATTGTGTCCGCAATGCTATTGTTATTGTGTTGAATAAAGTATTTAAATTGGGAACGTTTTTAATATTAGGTTTTGATTTTCGAGACAAACAACGTTTATCCTAGGCACACGGATCGATCTAACTTTTTTTTAAAATTCGATATTAATAAGAATAATCTATATTCACGGCAGTTAAGAAAATAAAATATAAAATAAATTACAATTTATTAACAATGACAATAATGGAAAGAAGTTCAGCTGATGCTGCCTCCAGCTTGTTGCTGAAACGCTGGTTTTCAGTCTCCGCGTAATTATTTTAACAAGATGCAGGTAATTAAGGTTAATTAAACTATATCTTCTAACTGATATCTATAACTATCTAAATTTCAACTTCATAAACTTATCAGGTCAGTTACAAAGTGAAAGGAAAGGCATGGAGCATCAACCCGATGCATTGGTCTGATCAGATCCGCACCCTGATGAGCATTGAGACATGATGCATTGGATGGAGAAGCTTCTAGACAAAGATCTACAACTATGCTGAAGCACGAATAATGTTCAGTATTCTAAAGATATATTTATAACAAAGAGATAAATTAGACAGCAACAATTTGAGGCGGGACGTAAGCACGTTTCGTATTGAATCGGGTGTATCGTGTCAGTGTGGCCCCGATATTAAACTTTACTGCACCACAATGTCCCGAATACGATATTAACCGTTTATATAAATGTAGCGTAGCCGAAATAAAATGTTTTATATCGTTATAAGTGAGATAAAATTGAAGAATATGTAGTTATCGAAACAGTCTACATTAGTGTTTATGTCTTAGACAATTTGTGCGGATATTTTCTGTATTATTCCAAAAAAATAGTTATACAAGTGTTTTAACCTTTTGACCGCCACTAATTGATATTATTGACCATAATGATATTTGTGTTGATGTTTCACCATAATTATATATCACCATAATGCTTTCGGTATAAATACTTCGTTATTCATTGGTAAAGATCGCATTTCGCAAGCCTAAGCATAATATTTTTTTAATAACCATGACGTGTCAAAAATCATTGCCGGGCGCCAGTCACGGTATAAAAGGGATGACGTATGTTTAAGCTAAAATACATATATTTGAAACATTGTCTAAGTTCTTTATGGTAAAACCCTTTGAATTTAGATTTCATATCGTATCCATCATAGCCATCCACAGATTGAATATGGATGGCTATAAAGGTAGAGGAAGACCGAAGAAAGTATGGATGGATTGTGTGAAAGAGGATATGCGTAAGAAGGGGGTAAATTCAGATATGACGGCTGATAGAGATGTATGGAGGAGTAGTACATACTGTGCCGACCCTCTATAGGGATAAGGGCAGGTTGAAGATGATGATGATCGTATCATCTACTTGATTACCTGTGAAGGTCCAAACGTGAGATGAATCAAGATTTATAGCAAAAATGAAATTAAAATTATCAATAAAAATATTTTCTTAGATTTCTTACAAATTATATTTTATAATTTTTATGAGTATCTTTTATTATTTATTGTACTTTGAAGCTCGATTTGTTGGAATGTAATCGGCAGTAAATTCTCGTAGCATTCGCTATGTGCTTTAGCGTTCTTTCATTATTTGTTTGATCACTTGAATGAGTCGGCAAAGTGGCCTCCTTTTATGCAGTTATTGCGGAGAGATATCGAAGCTTTTGAGGTCAGTTATCTAGATTTTAGATCTATCTTTTTGCTATTCAATATATTTTTTAAATGAAATACGTTTAATTTAATAAAAATGCTACATCAATCAAATATATATTTTACCATATCATTGAAGTGCCCTGAAACTAAACAGTGCTAAAAGAAGAAGTAAATTTTGATATCGGTTGAAGCTAAAAGTTAATATCTATTAGTGGCTTGAAAACGACAGTATGTTTCTTTTCGATTTCAAATTCTTGTATTTTTGTGGTTTTTTGTTCTTATGAAGTACAATAATGAGCTTCGTAACTTAAGTTTAGCAATCGCAAAACAAAGTGGGACATTCCGAGCGTTGTGGCAAACAAAGATGGCAGTTCTTCATAACAACCGCGTCGTACAATTTGTGCAAAAATCTGTGAAAAACTGACAAGAACCGGTTTGGGGCGGTTGCCAACTCCGTTATTTCAACTTGCGTCAGTATGCAAGCCATACACGTTAGGTTTAACATGACGATTTTAATCATTCATACATAACCTACAGGAAAATCTTAGTGTGTGTGACAAAACTGTACAGATGTGTGTATAGTACAGTCAGCTGCTTAAATATATGTACATTTATAAAGCTTCAGAAACTTGTACACGTCTTCGGTTTCAAAAATTTGTGTGCACGTATCCGGCCGAATGCTTCCTACCATAAATACGTGGTATTGACGAATAGGTGCATACGTATATTTGAAACCAAAAGTCTATACAAGTTTCTAAAGTTTTGAAAATACATACACATTTATTTAGCTGACTGTAACATTAAAAAGATCTAAATCATGCAAAACCTAACGTATGTGGCCTGTCTTATTACGCTATCTTTTGAGGCGTGAACTTTGCGACGGATATGTTTGTGGGGAAAATAGTGAACGTTAAATTTTTTTAGTCTCTATACTTTGTAAATGCAACCTTATTGTAATAGGATATGATCTAATTTGGCTTTCCTTAGGATAAGACTTTGGACTATAGAGTACAAATTTTAGTTATTACAATCTTTTATTAATAGTGTTTGATTAATTACTTAAATTTCTTATTAAATTACTTTTCATGTTTGTTTTAGGCAATTATTTTTATAATACGAAAATATCTATCGCTGTACTAAGAAATGATCTATTCATAAAATATTGTGAATACTATATAATGTAGGAGTTTAAATTAACGTCGTCTAAAATATTTGATTAAATTATAATATTTTGTAGTATAAATAATTATTCAATTAATTACATATTAATATTAAATGTAATTAATATTTTAATCAAGCTAATTAATTATTAATTGGAAGAGATCGACTCAAATATTGGAGCATAGTAATTATCGTTTACGACATTAGAAATAAACTGCGGTTTTATTTACGAATAATTATAAAACAAAACAATAATATAGTCATTTATATTTCAACACGGGTGATATTTAATTTAACGCAGTTTTTTAATAGATATTTAAAATAGTTAAATTTGAAAAAGACCGTATTGTTTCATAATAAGTTACTTTTACTCCAACTGTAAGTACATAGAATCGTAGCATAGTGCTACGATTTTCGTAGCAATACGTAGTAAAGTTATTAGGTATTTTATAGAAATTCAGAAATATTGAACGATATACAAATTAACGGAAAATTCATTTTTGAACGTTAAATTTATTAAAAATACCAATTCCATTGAAGGGATAAATAAAAAAAGTTTTATGTATTTTATAACAGAACCAGAAGAGTCACGTATAAAAAGCTAGCATAACTGTTTTATCGCTTATTGACCTCACGTTTAATATATCTACTTAACTTTATTTAATTAAATATTTTCCAATTGAACTAATTGAATAAATGAGAGCAGGACAAGTTTCGTTTTAATATTCATACAACAAACTCGAACGCTAAGTCAAAACTTGGCTCGACCGTTTTCCGTGTCCGAACAAATTAGGCACCTAATAGATTTTTACAGTGCAAATGTTGGCACCTCCCTCACCACTGAGAGAGCGTTTGCCTGCCACTACTGAACTAACTTTTACCTGTAGAACCGATTAAAAAAATCACTTCGGATTTTTTAAATGGAATCAATTAATTGTGCTAATAGGTATTTTTAAGTTTAGTTAATTTGTCACTACCAAGACTATGAGTTTTATCTTGTTTCTTTAACTCACTATCAATTTACTTGTTATGATTTACGATGATAAGAAAGTAATTTTTTTTCGCTGAATGTTTTTATATATGTGAGTGTGTAGATCTCACTCCCATTGTGACCCTGAAGCTGAAATGGCTGAACGGATTTTGACGAGTGAGATATCGATTCGTATTTTGCCCCGAAGTGTTACAGTCAGTTTTATTGATTTTTCTAAATGTAATTTTGCTATTTTTGTTGCAGGAAATCGAGAGATGAAACGTAAAAGGTGAAGTTCCGACGTCGCTCAGTGACGTGTCCGGTGTCCGCGATGAGCGCAGACGTTACTACCATGCGCCGCGTCCTCTTCTGTCTCCTTTCGCTCTCTCTGCATAGAAACTTGGCGTTCGTCCTCGATAAACAAAACCCATACTCACAGTTCCGAAAATGGAACGCCGGACTCAATGGAACTTTGGAACTCGAGTTCAAGACAGATCAGCCCAATGGGTTACTTCTGTATACTGACGATGGTGGAACTTACGACTTCTTCGAATTAAAATTGGTAAACGGAGCTCTGAGACTGAGATATAATTTGGGTGGGGGAGCTCAAATAATAACGGTGGGCAGTAATCTGAATGATGGTCACTGGCATAAAGTTCAGGTGAGCACTTAATAAACAAGTTACAAGCAGAAATCGACTTCTATATTTAAAGAAAATCCTAAATTTATTTTGTCATTATCAGGTTGCTCGACGTGACGAGCACACGTCCCTGACGGTGGACGGCGTGACGCAGAGCAAGACGTCACGCGGCAAGGAGTACGTATTCGGCAAGTTCGCCTCCAACTCAGATGTCTTCGTGGGAGGCATTCCGCCATCGTGAGTACTTGATAATACTTAACATATGACAAACTATAGAAAATAACAATATAACTGTGTTTGTATTTCAAATATTGCTACACTTTTATACGAAAAATATTGCTGTGTTTGCTATTTTAAAGAAAATAAAAGAGATGCAATATACAGTTGCTACGACAGATGATATTCATCTTCAAAGAAATGTATTATACATATAAACCGCGAAGAATCTAAATAAACCCCCTGCATTCAATCGGACGATTAGCTTTTAGCACGTACTAATGAAAAATCATTAAAACAATTTTCATAATATGTAATATATTGTAAACTAACTTTTACCCGCGACTCCATCCGCGCGGAATAAAGAATAGAAAACGGGGTAAAAATTATCCTATGTCTGTTTCCTGGTTCTAAGCTACCTGCCCACCAATTTTTAGTCAAATCGATTCAGCCGTTCTTGAGTTATAAATAGTGTAACTAACACGACTTTCTTTTATATATATAGATAGATGGTAAACCGATCTCATTGTAATTAATATTGTATTCATATATTGTTATCGATTTTGATTTAAATTAATATTGAAAGTTCACTAAATACATTTATATTGAATTTGGAAACCACTTTGGTTAATTCATAAATGGGGATTCGGATTACTAATAAATTTTCATGTTCTTAAAAGATATGATCGAAAAAAATTATTCAAATAATATCCCTATACTCTTTTAAATTTCTCGAAATGAATACGAATTAAAGGTTAATTTCTATTATAATAAATTAATTCGACTCAGATCATTAATAATTCTCTAAGCTATCGAGTTTCAAAGGTATAAATTACCTTTGATACTCGATGTCGGGTAATAGCCTTGCTAATTGTTCCTTTGCGTAAATTCTAAGGTCCTCAGGCTAAACGTGCGTACACTAATTATATCTTCGGTTATACAGTATTTAAATTATAATGTAGTCTATCCAAAATATCTATGGCTTAAAGCAATAATAATTTCTAAGCTATTTTCTTATTTATATTAGAGACTGTTTCTTGACTAGTTCAATAAGTTAGATTTTAAAAGTTCTAAGTAGTATCAACTTTTAAAAGAAATGTAAACTGTTTTGAAATTTACAAATATATATGCAATATATTTACGATATATTTGCAAATATATTATTAAATTACGATAACATAAGTACATCATCTACGACTTAGTTTGCTATGTTATTAAGTTATTAGGACAGGAATATTTCGGAAAGAAGGCGTAACGAACAAGCAACAATATTACTTTATAACAATAGAATATGACAATATAAAAGTTAAAACTAAAGAATAAATAAAAAACTAAAAACATTTATTTATTCTTGTAGTATTTATTTACCATTGAAAATGAATCAAGCATGAGAGAATTCGATTATCCATTGCGACAGTGTGATTAAATGAAAAATACAAAATCAACACGTGCCGTGCTCGTGATATCCATTCCTTGATTGAATTTACCGACGTTGATACGGATATCAGAATTAATAATGCATTCGCTACGGTAGAGTGGACTTTTAATTTGAAACATTAATATAATTGTCTCTTGACTGTCTTCGTGTGAAAAAAATGTGGCCAGTTCTGACTTAACGCTAGTGCACATTGTTTTTTTTTACTCACAATATAATAATGAAGTAAAATATGTGATATATTAATCGACAATAAGATATATATGACATATAGACATACAAAAACATATTCTTTTCCTGTTTATAACATTACTTAATTACTCTCTTTTTTCCATAAATATCCTTATATCTTTAATATTATTAATATTAGGAAACGTAGTAAAAAATATAATATCAGACGTCCATTGAAGTGAAATGGGGTCTACGCCATTTTGTCATTGACGTCATCTCAAAGGATGTAACCTGAGGATACATTTAGGATACAAAGCGGGTCGGGGGTGAGTCTGCGGCCTCGATAAGCGAGGACATGTCGTCGTCCTACTTACACGATACTGAGAAGAAATATCTAGTAATAACTACTTAAGCTTTGGAAATAACTAAAGCGAAATAAAGCGTTTTTCATTTTATTTATTAACGTTACATTATTTAAATCTGATAACTGTTTGATTTAAAAAATAAAATCCTTTAGTTTTGAAATATTAAATCATGCATTTGTGATTGAGTGACATTTTATTTATTTCTACATAGCGAATTAAAAATTAATCAAATAGTTAAAATTACAATACTTTATTTCAAACAATTGAATATCAATAAATAATATTGCTTTAATTATTTTAACTTAAGATATTTAATTTGTAATAAAATTAACCATTAATTACAAATTCGTCTTTAGTCGAAATGAATTAGAAATACGACCGTGATATTATAATACATTCCAACGTTTAAAATGAGATTTGGACCTACTGACTCGTAATTAAATTCCCGAGTACTTTGCTATACGAAATTAAACAAGACGGAGTCAATTTGCAAGATTAATTTTCATCTTTTCGACGTTAATATTACTCGTACTTACGTAATATCTTCAATGTTTTAAAGTAAAGTTAAAGATTAACACATGTAATTTATAAAGGGAGTATAAAATAGGTAGAGTATGTGCATATTTTTGCATCACATTTTTATCGATTTAATTTGATTACATCAGTTCAATAAATTTAAAGTAAACGTGTTTTCAATGTATTTTTAATATCAATTAATATGTTATCTTAATTAGAATCGGAGAAAATTCCGTTTAAGGTCAATCTAAATATAAATAACACACAAAAACAAAAATGATTTTAAGTTCCACAGTTTATATTCAAGTTGTTAGGGTACTGGTATTTCAAAGTCTGTAAGTAAGCTTCAACACACAATCGGCTTTACTCTGTGGTACGTTTGAGTTACTGTTTTCATTTTGAGGTTTGTTTAGGCTATACAAATTAATTTGAATGTAGTGTTTTTTTAAATTACTCTAAAGATGTAATAAAATTTAACAGGAATCATGTTCTATTCCTTTTTTAAATTTAGGGTTTATTTCTATTGTGATTCTAAAAAATATGACGGTCGAAAGATTTTTAGGCCTACATGAATGCATAAATAAATATTATGTTCTGTACTTGAATCATTCTAATAATAGAACGGACTTATACATTATATTGCAGCGCGTTCGCTAACGTTAAAGCTTTCACATTTTGTTGTAATAAAATAAAATGAAAGCAACAATGATGTCGACCTCAATAGATATCGACACCTTGGCCCAGATAGTGCTCACACAATTATTAAATGTGTTCTGACACTGTTTTATATCACTGCTCTTGTTTCAACAAAAACATTTACTATTTGGTTTGTTCTGTTTTCTCTAATTGTGAGTTTTCACTACTGAAACACATTCATAAAAATATATCGTTGTCCCTTCTACATATTTTTGATGGAACAAAATTAACATTTTAATTTTATGTAGGTGATTTAGTACTGGAAACCTACGGTTAAAAAATCTTTGGCAAAATTATTTATATACTCGTATATTCTTTCTTCTGTCTGCATTTTCTATCATACTTTTACAGAACGTTACATCGTGGAAGAATGGGGGTGTCAAAGGAAGGGTACATTGCATTAAATCCCTCGAAACAGTCCTTGTGACGTCACTCTCCTCTGAGTGATGTCAAGAACGTGCCCGTTAACACAAACTACCGCAGACTGATAGAAGTTTTAGTCTTAAGTACGTACACGTTTCCCTCATACGTGTTAAATTGTATGTTACTTAATTGAACATTTTATTTAATAAGAGTACGCGATGTAACATATTTCGAGATAGGTGTTTTAGATATTTGTATATATTTTTTATGAATATTTTTCCGTTTCTGACCAAAGTTTATGTACTTAAGTCACGTACTACTGGCATAAATAATCAATCTTAAAACAATTAGTGTGGCCGCAATCTCAATGAATCAGTTTAAAGTTACCCTTTAGTAGTCTCATAGAAGCGGCAATTGCAAAAGGTCTTTTGTATAAAATTTTCAAATCATTTCCATTCATTATAACTAACTTTAAGTTAAGTTTTGAACACAACCGCAAGCTCGGCCGTAACCACCCTCAGCAAACCCTCACTTGTTATTTGCTAAGGTTGTGACTTTTGGTTAACACTGGACAAAACTAATTTTAAAGTTTCACAATACTTTATAATGAGTTAAAATGACTCATATATATATACCCGCGAAAAACATTACTCGTATATCAGTTGTGAATACAAAACTTGAAAAATACCTTCTAATTATGAAAACTAATTACAAAATGTCTATTAAGGAATAAAATTAATTGGTTTATGATATTAACAGGATTTTTAAAGCTTTAAAGAAACCGTTTATGACTGAGAGCTATGTTTTACTGGTTTCAAATTGTGGTTAAGGTTTTTGAATAAACTTTATAATTAAAAATACGCTTACAATTTTCTAATGTGTTGAAACATTGACTTTAAGGATTATTGATACAAGTGTATTTACTAACAATTAATGTAATTTTACTTTATTACTTAATTTAATTTATAGTTATTCAGTGACAAAATATTTCAATATAGTCTCTAAGTGGTAAAGTCTTCCTTGAGCTGAGTCTAGTTGTGCGGTCGGCAGCCATTTTGTTTCCACTTCGCCTCCGCAGTTGCATTCAATCCACTTAATACTCTAAATAATATTTCATTTCAGACGTGTAATTGTATGGAAAATCGTATTAAATTGAAATGGGAGTTGCGATGCTGAAGTCTATGAGGCAAATAATTTCTTGTTAATATTTATTTAATTATGGTTTATCATTGATTTGATGTTTAATTTAATTTGACGAGATTGTGGATGATGTACTTTTAAGTATGGCAAATGATCAGTGGCACTTGTGGATAATCGTCGATGTCCTTACAAATCCTCAATCAAACTTAAAATATAAACAAACTCAAGTTTAAATTAGTCAGTTACAGCGCAACGACTATAATAGGTGTTAAATTAAAATAATTTTGACATTATTTTTAAAATAAAATTAGTTACGTTAGTTTTTTTTTTAAATTATTTATTTCTTTTAAGTATTAATAAATTATTGATAAATTTAGTTTTAAATTCCACTTAGTTACTTACATTTCTGCGTAGTGCAATAAACTCTAGTAGACGTTTTAAATGATTCGTGAGATTTATCCGTTAGATAGAGACCGAGTTTCTTTTAGAATTCGTACAGAATAATTTATTAAAATGAGAATCCACTGAGCTCGGATTGCTTTTTGAATCTCAATTTTATATTGCGATTTAAGGCCGATATAGCTGTGAAAAAATTAAAATATTCTAGTACCGATTGCATTATAAATTGTATGATTTTAAAACGAGCGATCTTCGAAAGGTAAGTTAAAAAAAATATACAAGCTTAGGTTAGTCAAAATACTTCTTACTTCTTACTGGTAAAAAAATTTTAAACATCCGTTAAGTATTTTGCAAATGTTTTTTTTAAAAATCGAATTAAAGAAATGATAATCTTAATTTTTCAAGCTTTACAAATGTAATGTATGAAATGAAAACCAGACATAAGAGAAAACGTATTGAATAATTTAGTAAGTTTAAAACAGATGGCGCTCGGCTCTACAGTCTGAGGTCGGCCGATTATATTCTAAATTATTCATTTTCCATTGTCTAGTTTTGTAACAGTGGTCTGTCATGAAAACTGATTGCTTTGACTTTTAATAATACAAGTTGTTGAATTTACTCTTTTATTGCTATAATTCCATGTCATCGTGTAGTAAAAATTATCCGACGTTCTTACGGTGAAGGAAAACATCGTGATGCAACCTGCACATATCTGAGAAGAAATTCAATGATATGTGTGAAGTCAACCAACCCGCACTGGGCCAGCGTGGTTGACTATGGCCTAGTCAACCACACTGGCCCAGTGCAGCTTGGTTGACTCGATATGATAGAAATTAAACCGCTGACTTCTTTACTTTTATGACATTTTGAAGTTTTTGTTTGTGTATCTAACTTTCGAAGAGAAAAAAATGTCCTTTCTTCGGAAAAAAATTGATTAAAATATTGTAGAATATTTTATGTTAAAAGTCCCATTACAGTAGAATCCGTTTATTATGACTCCGCCTATATTGACCAACCGATTATTATGACGTAATTGCACTAGGAAGTTTGTTTTCCATATAAAATTCTTATAATCAAGTCGGATATTATGACTTTCCTTACAGTGACATGTCGCTTATTATGTCCGGTTATAATGGCCGACATAATTCTTTACACCTTCGGTAATGTTCACTGATTCCCAATGATATTCGGCACGTGGCTCATTTTTGTTTTGAATCTCAGTTTCTCAGTGAGTAATTGACACTTGAAGGTCACGCAGAGTGAAAAAAATTCATCTAAACGGCGCGGCGTAAAGCATTTACGATTGAGGAGAAAGGTGCAATGCAGATTAGAAAATGGAGAATCAAACTCGTCTCTCGCAAAGGAATTTGGCGCGGGTCATTCGACAATCTCAATGATTTTTAAAAACAAGAACCGCATTAAGCAATCCTTCAATTCAAATGTTTTGAAACCGAAGAGGCTTCGAAAATTGCGACAAGAAAATGTTGATCAAGCATTAATTCAGTGGTTTAAAATCATAAGAAACAAAGGAATACCTATCAGCGGCCCTGGCTTACATAAAAACGGTTTTTTTTCCATAAAATGCTTTGTATGACGTCCGCTTATTATGACGTGTTTGTCAATTCCTTTCGATGTCATAATAAACGAATTCTACTGTATTAATATTAGTAGCTCAGGAAAGTATTGTAATGATGATGACTCTTATTTATACAATGCTAAGGTCTTTATTCGTTTACCCAACTCATCGTAGCACTTAGCGTAACGCAATTCAACAATTATCAATTCCAAAGGGTCCAAATATTAATAAGAGGTCGGGGATAGTTAATATTTCGAAATAGAATAATGCTTTATCTTAAATAATTAACTATGCTGATTCATTTATGTACTTTTGTTCAACTGGGATATTGTAATTTGTAATTCTGTCACGTACTTAGAGGAAGGTCTCATATCTTGGTAAGTTAGCACTTTTGTGTCCATGTACTAAGTCTGACTTAATTAAGACAAAATAATGTTTTTAAATAAACTTGGTTCTTAATAAGGATTTCACATATTTCAGTAGTTTACTACGTTTTGTAGATCTTGAAATTATCTCAAATATAAACGTAATTTTACTCTATAATATTTTTCTTACCTCAGTTTAAGAGAGGTTTAGTTGTTAGTTCGTTAATTGTTAATTGTTTAAATGGTTCGCTTAGGATTCGAGTTAAATCCGTCCTATTTTCCATATCTAATCATTGTAATCAACATTTTCTTAATTCTTTGTTTACGTTCGGGTTTGATGAAGCGATATGTCTGTAAACATCCCAGAGGGCGCGCGCTATTTGCTCTTACCTCATAACTTATGTCTCGCTTCCACTGTATGTCAATATCATATTTGTTCATAACTTCCGGCTCCCTCGCACTCGGGGCGTCGTATTTGATCTAGAGCTTTATTGTAAGCGTTTCGTTTTGTTTGTGTTGAAGGCGGGTTTTGAACCACTACTCGCAAATATAGTACAACAAAGTTATCTGGCCCGGTGAGAGGAGCACTGTAATCGTGGTTTGCTCTATCAGAAATTGTTTAAATTCTACTTAGACATAAAAACATTAGACATTCAAAAGCTTTTAAAGTTCTCCTCAATTGTAATAATAAAAAAATGGGACCCATCTGCAAGCACTACCTTTCGATTAAAATAATTTTTATCAAAATCGGAGCATCAGGTGTGGAGCTTCGCGGTAACACACATAAAAAAACAGTCGAATTGATAACCTCCTTCTTTTTGAAGTTAACTAATAACTCATTTAAAAATTCGTAGAAAGTTTTCTTTGCTATATTTTTCTGGAAATAATATGAAAAGGTAATTTTTGTAAATTTTAAAACAGTCGTAGTTAACCGCTAAGTATAACAAATGCGTTCGCATTGCGGCCGCGGGGCGGCGCTGCGGTCGACTTTTTATTGCTCAAATATTTTACAGACGACATTTTCGTGTTGGAAGTTAAAATATACTTATGAAGTAGCCGTTTTATTGGATTTAAAAAAAAATAATTTACTACAAATTTATTTATTCATGTAATCTTGGCATTGTTTTACATTGTATAAATTTTACATTGTACCTAACTCTTATTAATTCGTACCAACGAAACCATTCTGAGACCAAAATCCCTGTATAAAAAAAAACTTGAGAGGTGTCAAGGGACACCCGGATGGAACGAAGTTCCTTTCAATTGATTAGTGAAGGAACCAATGTTTATTCTATGAATAAAAAACTTAAGTCTTCACAAGAAGTACATTTTATTTGTATGAATTTTCGTTATATATTGTCACGTCGTTGCCATGGTGAAGTAGCGCTCATTGGTCTATAGCAAAAAGTGTCGTGACAACTTTTCGTAAGAATTTTTTCCGTCTAGCCCCCTTTCACAACGCGCGATAAGGAACTTCGTTCCAATATAAATTATCACTCTCATTATCTTTGCCAAAACAGAGAAGAAAAATGTTTTATACAGGGATTTGGGTCTCAGAAACCAACGATAAGTGTTGTAAATATGCTACAGAAGTTTTCATAAATGCATTTCGTAGTTGATATCTTTTATGTTACTTTGTTATACAATCAAACTTTTGCTTTTCAACGTAGTTTCAAAATGGTTTGCATTGTAAATAGATATAACGATATGCGTTATTTTTATTGCAAAATAAAAATACTTTTTTAACGAAATTGGAACAAAATGATTCGATTGAATAATAGAATTGCAAATAACATAACACGCCACAATCCTCTTTGTAAATTGTTCTCATTTTTTTGCATTCAAATATTTTTCATCTGAACTTTAGAACATTGAATGATTTTTGTTGCGATATTTATTCGAATGTGAAATTTCTGAAAAGTTGTTCTTAAAAAAAACGTGCAAATTATCTCCGTTTTTTTTCAAAAAGTTTACAGGTGTTTTGGCAATAAAAGCCTACTGTTATTAAAACTAACTAGTTCCGATATTAGGGTTTGTATCACAAATATTAGATATAGATTTACACGTGTTAGAGGTCGTCCGTTTGCTCGTAACGTGGGAGATTGATAAATGACGTCATATTGTTAACGTATGTAAAAGGTCGCTCATCGATCTTCATACTAAATTAGGTTCATTCAACTGAACTTTTATACAACAGAGGTTTCGCGCTTTTTCTTTAAAAAAAGAAATTTGATAAAGACATTTTTCCTAATATTCAAGTTAGATATAAGTACTTAATTGTTTGCACAAGTTTATGTATGTGTATCTTTATGAAAACTGAAAATTCAAGAGTATATAGATGAAGGTAGAAGCTTTATTATTAACATATAAAATGGTTCTAATAAAACAGGACGAATGTTATTTATAACTGATGTAGGAATGAATTTATTTTGGTAGAATATTGTGGTAACATTAATATTTCCAACCAGAATAATATTTAATACGAAACAATGTTATCAAAATTATTAAGCACATAAATATTATAAAATTTTTACAATTTACACTATAGAATTGCAAATTTCATAACACCGGCATGTGATATATTACGTTAAGTTTTTTCATTCAAAAATATTGCATTCAAACTTTTAAGTACAAATTTGTATCTAAATTGCTACGTTATAAACGTATTATTATCATCTATTTTAAAGTCTTGGGATTATTGAACGATATTTTTTATATTTGCGTATTAAAATCCAAAGTTACTGTCTTCATTAGCACAGCATATATTTTTTTTATATCATAATGTGGCAAACGAGCAAACGGCCACCTGGATTCGCCGCAATAGCGAGGCGACCGTTGCCCATAGACATCCGCAAATGCTGATGCGTTGCCTACCTTTAATCAACGGAGAAGGGGACGCAAAGAAAGAGAATATTTCTCCTTCCTATGCGTCCCCTCTTCCGCTAAATCCACTTCCCCTTCCCATCCTTTTCTTTATAGGAAAGATAAGAGGACAAAAATTAGGCCTCCGGTACCACACTCATCAGACGAAACGCGGAATTGCTTCCACTTCACGCCTGTCTTCTGTGTGGTCGTGGTATTGTACCGGTCGACCCGACCACTTCGTGCACCCAACAAATATTGTTGTTGCGGGATCTACCACTGTTTCTTGGCACAAGTTGATCTACAATGTTTATGTTGATCTATGTATAATGTAATCTCTATCAATCAATACTCTATACTATACTGCAGTAAAGTGCAATTAACTATTAATATTATGTTTATTTTCAGTAAGTCAAGTATAATTATAGTAACATTTCAATGATGAATATTTAAAAATAATATCAATAACGGTGCTTCTAATATCAAAAGGACAAAGGAAATCACTGTAATAACTGATTATCAATTATTCAAAAACGTTTTCGATGTACACAAGTTGATAATATTGTTCCAATGAAAACGTTCATTGTCATGACATTTGGTAACATTTATTGCTTGTAAATTCTGTATACATTAGTAAGCATATTTACCGATTTTATCAAAATGTTTTTCGAAGGCTGATGTTAATGAAAGATATTAATATTTTAAAAGATATTGAACCACGAAAAGATCTATAAAATAAACAATTTCACTAAAGTGTGGAATTTAAAAAAAGCATGTGATTCTACACCTTTCGTTAATTAATTAAGTTTTGTTTAGATGACAATTATCAATACTTACTTCGTTCCCATTATGAAGAAGCGAAATAATACATTATTTCTAGACTTTATGAAATGTTTCTTTAAACGGTTTTTATAAAAAAAATATATAAAATTTTTTTCATCAACATACTTTTTTTAAATGTCGACTGTAGTTTTTAAAATTATGTATTCCAAATATTGTAACGTCTTGCACTTGGTAATAACTCGATCACGCGAAGTTGACAACGTGAAGCGTTCGTTTGTCACGCGAAGCATTTTTTCTTTTTCTCTGTTCATTTCATTTTTAGACCTTATCTTACAAATATTTACAACTGTTTACAGTCGTAAGACATTTTTTTTCGCACCCAACACGACGCCGCTCCACGATATGGCTAGATAAGTGATTACTACACAGAACAACATAGTTGTAATTAAAGTTTGCTAAAAAAATGCAACACAATCGTGTTATCAAAGGAATTATTTTAACTGTAGAAAACTCAAATAATCTCTACAAGTGAATAGGTCATTGCTTGGATATGATTGATTTTGCATCGTCTTAATTTTACCTGCCTGTTGAAGTTCCTGATTGTTTATTTTATCTCTATTATTAGTTAGAATCCTCACCTCTACCACCAACCATAAGCGTCAGCGCCAAAATGGCTAAATTCAAATAGGCACAAAATACCACGGTTTATAGCCCGTCCATGTTTTATATATGATTATGTCATGCTCAGTGTTAGAAATCCACAGCCGCTTATTTGTACATATTGTACTTTCTGAGAATAACAAAATGTACATACTTAAGTCACGACAATTGTACGGTTAAACATTACATTGTTTGAAAACTTTCTTAGACAAGTTAAACAGAAGCACTAAATATAGTGGTAGGTCTTAGCGGTACACTTACATCGCGTTGGTACACAAGAGTGACGTCACAAATGAATCCACATTCGAGCAAATAAGGGAACCGCGGAAACATTTAGCGATCCAACTTACTCGTCGTGCAGACCCACAAACCGCAAAGGGTTGTACATGTTGGGTGCTATTTTATAACGAAGTAGTTGCCTCCTCCGACTTCGCTTAGTAAGATGAATAAAACACCTATTTTACTAGTAAATACGACATATGTCTGTTATTTAAATAATTTTCTACAATTGATTTAATACTTTTATAGTTTTTAGTACATACGGTAATGAAAAATCCGAAGCGAAGGGCATGGAAATGATGGTTTAAAAGTTTTTTTTATCGCGAACAAATAACATTTTTTTTATAAAATTTATATAAATTAACATTTAAGTTTACCTTAAGTTAATAATACAAATCTTACAAATATTATAAATGCATATGTTTGGATGTTTATTTGAAGGCATATGTTAGGATCTTGATGTAATTTGGCACAGATGTAGAAGATAGTCTGGAAGAACACATAGGCTATTTGCAAAGTTGTTTTTTAATTCCGCGCGTACGGAGTCGCGGGCGGCAGCTAGTTATTAATATATTTTTTCATTATTCCATTGAAATTACTAAACTTTTTTCAACCTTATGTAAATTGTGCATTTATTTTAGTTCCAAGATAAATCGTTATTCTTTCAATTCGCTTTTATTTAAGAATAAATGAAATTGTCTTTCTGTCCAACACAAGGAAAACTAATTTGTATTTGCTGATTTGTTTCGTCCCGGTTGACAGGGATCCAAAAGTTATATGGAATTTAGGTTGAATGTAAAAAGGTCAATCTATAATGCATAGTCTATTTTCTGATTTGAAAACTTTCGTTCGTTCGTTTAGCATCATGTGTACTAATCTTACTAACATTATAAATGCTTAAATGTTTAGATGGAAGAATGTTTGTTACAAGGTATCTTCCGAACAGATGAAATTTTGGCTTAGAGGTAAAGCATAGACTGGAAGAACACATAGACTACTAGTTTATTAAGTTTTTTTTTTAAATTCCTCGTGAACGGAGTCTCGGGTGACAGCTAGTTTAGTCATGTAGCTCAGAGCCGTTACTTTGGTTTAGTCTCCAGTCAATTGTTTTGATAATTTTTATTTTACATTTTAATAGATAAATGAAGATCAAAGTATTATAATTAATTATGTATTTATGCAGTTGTATTATAATGTATTGTTATCTCTATATTTTCAATGAGAAAAAGGAAGATGGCAATATAATTCTTTTACAAGAGTATTGACAGTAGACTTACGATTTTTATAAGATACTAGCTTTTACCCGCGACTTAGTCCGCGCGGAATAAAAAAATGCACACAAGATAAAAAAAAATCCTATGTCCGTCTCCTAGTTCTAAGCTACCTCCCCATCAATTTTCAGCTAAATCAGTTCGACCGATCTTGAGTTATAAATAGTGTAACTAACACGACTTTCTTTTATATATATAGATTTACCATACAAACATATTGTATCTCAACTTGGGTATTTATTTTGAGAATTCTCTTGTGAATAATTATTCATGTGACCTACTTCGAGTGTTTCTCGGCTGGAACTGTTTTATTTTTATAACATTGATCTACATATTTGTCTCTTGAATGTCGAAGGTTTCAGATTTGTTAAAGCTAGTCTGATTCAATATATTTGGGATGTTTTATTTCCGTAACTGATACGGATTGATCTGAACTTTTCACTTTAAATTGCCATCTGTATTTGATTCACTTTATTTTCAGTGTAGTATTTTGGAGCTTATTTGGGCTAATTTTCTTTCTATTACTGTAATTTATTAATTACTAGTTGTCGACCGCAGCTTCGTCCTCGCGAAATTAAAAAAAAACATAAGTAGCCTATGGGTTCTTCCAGACTATGATCTATATATATGTATAAATTTCATCAAGATCCGTTGAGTCGTTCTGGAGATACCTTCAACATCCATCCATCCAAACATTCGTATCTATAATTTAGTAAGATTAGTATCTATTTTAAATATTGATTTTTAAATTTTAGTGGTTCGTAACGCCCTTTTATTTTTATTAATTCTGTCTGTTATTATTATTACGTCTGTTACGTCAAGCTCGTTGAAATCATTGAATTGTTATAGTTATTTACTTGTCACAGAATATCACAAGGCAGTTTGCGTGCTGTATTTTCAGTTGAGCGTCGGATCTATAAACTATCATCACTATTTCGTAACCTTAACATGTTCTACGCTGTTTTGTAGACATTTGTCATGCTACAATCTAAGCTTGTAAATCCAATTTATTTACGGCGATTGCGTGATTTTGAAAATATCTTTAAGTTATCAGACAATATTGTGTTATTCCATGAACTATTTACAATATAATTGTCTACTCTTTGCTTTATAAAACATTTTTTTTTTCAAATTCCTGGCTTTACCTACTTAATATTATATATGCGAAAGTTTAGATGGATGCTTAGAAAGTATCTCCAGAACTCAACCGATCTCCATTAAATTAAGCATAGATGTAGTACATAGTTTGGAAGAACACATATAGTTATTAAGTATTTTTATTAATTCCGCGCGGACGGAGTCGCAGGCGAAAGCTAGTAATTTATAATTTCAAACACTAAGTTACATATATTTATTATTATAACTTGTTTCCGAAGGACTGTAAAAAATTGTAACTGTAATTGAAAATAATCTGGATTAAGAGGAAAAGGTTCATGGTATCACCGAGAAAATTTAAAGTGGATACATAATTCAGAGGGACACCTTAGTTCGTTAAAGCCGTATTTATTGTTTAATAGGACAGCTTTAATGGGATGCTGTTCATTTTGATAACATTATTGCTAAACGGGATAGAAGGTCTTGGGAATTTTAATTGAGTTTTCTTCTAACAAGTGTGGTACAATTCAGAATTTTTACTTTTTTTTTTTGCTATTAATAATAAATATTTTGAAAAAATACTTTTATATCCTTTATAAGATGCAGTAACATTCACAAAAATATTTTTGATTTTTTTTTTAAATAGCTATAAATGTTGGCTTCAACTGGATATGATATTAGTATTAATAAAAATTCAATAGTTACAAAAAGGAATTCACTTATAACTATATTGATATTTAAATGCTGCAAAGCATATTTGTCATATTAACTATAACCTAACAGATTTTAGAACGTAACAGAACAAAGACAATTATTATTCTGAAACTACGCTACGTTACGTTTATAACTTACACCAGTATTTATTTAGAAACGGCTTCCGAAATAGAAGAGGCCGTTGTAAAATATGGTAGCATTAATACTTAAGTACTGCTGGTTTTCTTTTCTACATTTGGAAAGCGTAGCGGATCGGTAGTTGTATAGTATTTTGTGTTAAGTCCTTTCTTACAACCTCTCATAATAAACATATTTAACAATTTTAAACAATTTCAGAAGTAAATAATTGATAACCAGAGTATACAGTAGGCAATACTTCTGATAATCTATCTATGTATATAAAAGAAAGTCGTGTTAGTTACACTATTTATAACTCAAGATCGGTCGAACTGATTTAGCTGAAAATTGATGGGGAGGTAGCTTAGAACTAGGAGACGGACATAGGAAGTTTTTTATCTTGTGTGCATTTTTTTTATTCCGCGCGGACGGAGTCGCGGGTAAAAGCTACTTAAATATATTACAAATGTCTACCGTGAATATCAAATGCTTTGACATTTGCATACGAACACTATTGATATCTTTGTTTCTTTAAAGCGAATTAGAGGGATAGCAACATTGTCGTCTTACAGCGAATATTCAAAGATAATTCCAGTCACAATTGCTTGTTATTTCACGTTTATTTGTTACTTAGGCTTCCTAATTACGTAGATGTTGTCAATTAGTTCTTTATCATTCATCACTTGACACTTGTGATTGAACTTTGAACTATATCTGAGCTCTTGACACCGTGCGACTGACACGCGTGAGAGCATCACTGAAATTGATATTCAATGGCTGTTTTACATTGTTTTATCTTATATTGCATTTCCTTATTTTGACGATACAATTTTCTTCTAAGTTTTTAACAACTCTTGATTTTATTTTACTAGTATTATAAATGCTAATGTTTAGATGGATAAATGGATGTTTGTTTGAAGGTATTTCCAAAACGGCTCAATGAATCTTGTTGAAATTTGATACTGATGTAGAACATAGTCTGGAAAGACACATAGATTACTTATTATTTTTGTTTCCGAGCGGACAGAGTCGTGGGCGACTAGTATTTTATAAGAGTAATATTTTTCGTCGCTAGAAATGTACATTGTGATAAACTGTATACAGCAAGGTGTTAACAATGTGGATGACTTTGAATTGTGAGTTGTCAATCGTTTGGTATTCTTTCCTGGTGTTTTATAAAGTGGAACGTTTTTGAATTTTTTAACACCTTACCTTTTCATATTAAATACTAGTTTTATTAACAAGTGTTCTTATCCAGGCATCTATATTTTACGCCTAAGTGCAATCCCTTCTCTGTTAATTAAATTGTAAGATCGCTTTAGGCCCGCGTAGACAACATCTTTATTACATCACGTAGCAATTCTTGTAGCTACGTGATACCTTAAAAATTCCAGATGAAATTATTTCGCATGATTAAACAAATTAATTTTTTATATTAATAAGCTTTTATAATTAAGCAGTTAAATTTAATTTCTTGTCATTTCAAGTTGAACGTGTAAAATAATTATATTCATAAAAAACTAAGTTCATTTTTCCATGTAGTGTGAAAATGGACGAATTTTCATTTATGGCTGAATTTGATGTTATTATTATAATACTTTTTGTTTTATAACGAATTTCGCGTTTACCTTTTACTGTTCTATTTTTTTTTTGAAACATTGAAAATGAAAATTTTATAAAAGTATATTTAAAATGAAAATATTTGTTACTTGATACGACAATGGTTATCATGCGATGTTATCCGGTTACATCAGGTGGTTACGAAGTCACGTCGCTTCATTATGCAGAGGCCGTGTGTTAGCCATTCATACTGCACTCCGCTGCGACCCTGTTGAACCTCACTTGAGACATCTGCCAACTTATAATGCTGCACCCTGTTGGTAAAATTTAGATGGAAAATATACCGAATTAAAAAAAATTGAGACGAAAAGATAAATTTTACAATCCATGATAGCGTTTCGTTTAAATGTTTTCTAATTTATTTTTCTTTTTTTTTAATTATCTTTGCAACTAATCGAAATATTATAACAGTAGTCCAGAATCAATTTGTAACATTTTTACACGAAGTTATTTGGTAGCAAGTATTATACTTAAAATCACAAAGTTTTCTATAAATAAGCAATCGGAAAATTAGAATTTTTGGTAATCGGTCTTAACATACCTAGTCATACAGACAACGTAGTATTATATAATATATAACAGCTCGTAGCTTCGTCTAGTATTTAAAAAGTTTTATTTAGTTTGAACAAAGTACAAGATCTTAATAAAAAAGCATGAAATAATAATAGGTATTTCGAAAACGGTTTCATAAAGAGCGGATCATTCCCGACCGACCGCTACGACCTGATTCCCTCAAATTCCTTTTGAAATAAGAAAACTGAATTCTATTCGGAGCTCAATAGACAACGAGTGAAATAGAGTTTTAGAAAAGAACAATTGGACAAGATACGAACAAAAGAATCTAATTGTGTCAATAAGACCTTTGTATAGTCGAAAAGGCAGTTTAAAAAATCAATTTACTTTAATCATGTGTTCTTGACGATTTAACGACTAATGGAGGTCGAATCCACAGTCAACATTTTTTTATTATGAGTAGTTTTATATACCTCTCCTTCATGTTACTCTAAGTTAAATATGACTTGTATTCATTCGCGAAATTCCGTTAAAATGCGGTGTTTTTTTTGCGTTTTAATTTAATTATATTATCCATTGTTTAATTTCTTTTAGTGATACTGAAATGTTTCAGTATAAAAAAATATTACCAATTAACTTTATTATATTAAATGAATTCTAAAAATTACTTCATATTACCAAAATATGTGCAGTAAAATAGCAAAGATATTAAGAAATATACTCATTAATATTATTGTAGACTTCGCTTATATTAGTCGAAACATTTATATTACGGAATGGTTTAAGAGGAGACAGTATTCATAGTCGAGGCCGACATCTGGCCTTGTTTCGTCTAGACTACTCGCGACAGACAATCTAGATAATCCTTTGCTTAGACTATGGATTAGGGACGTACATCAGGACAACAGTTGATTAAAGTCAAAGGAATAGAGGTACACAATATGTGACATTTCGAGTTATATAAATAATTCAGCTTTTTATTACTTTCTTTGTCTTCTATCTTCTATTACTATTTAAAGTAATCACTGGTACGAATTTTACGTGAAAATTAATTGATTTGCAAATAACGTTTTTAACACATACTTTTCCATTCAACTGTAGTTTATACAAAACTAGCTTTCGCCCCTGACCTTTCCGTCCGCGCAGAATTAAAAAAAATATTAGTAGCCTTTGCGTTCTTACAAACTATGCTTTACATGTATGCCAAATTTCACCAAGCGGTTCCGGAGATACCTTCAAACAAACATCCATCCATCCAAACAATCACATTTATAATAATAGTAAGATTATATTTGAAATTTAATTTAGTCTTCGACTGAAATTTAAAAGATAGATCGTAGACATAAGCGAAGATCCGAAAAGCCATTTTAAAATAAGCGAGCGACTTGTCAGCTTTTCACTTGTGATATATCGCTGGCTTCACGTTTAATAGAAAGGGACGGAAGATTAATCACGATAAGCCGTCCCTGTCGCACTGAGAGTTATGTTCGCTAAAAATGTGAGAATTGTTTTTCGACTCAAGTTGAAATGTAAGAAATGTCAAGCAGCATCAAAATTAAGAAGAATCCACAAATCAGTATTTGAAACGAATATGCCATAATAACGATTATTTAGTTTATTTTACAAACTTAAATGGGTCCGTTTTATTTTAATATAATTGTAACTTTCAATGGCATATGGAGATTCATATTTTTTTGTACTTCAAAGAACGTTAATAGGATTTCATATTATAACTATAAATTTTATATTTTCCTTGAAAAGCTGAAGTTATAAACAAACATTTAAGAAAGTAATAAATTCGCTGTAGAGGCTGCCTTGTTATTAGATTAGATTAGATTTCCGCTCCAAGTGTTCTTGCTCGGACCTAATTTCTTTGTTCCTGCAGTTTTCTTTATGTTTCATATTAAAAATTGTTCAAATTGTACGAAATACTTCATCTATCATACTAATATTATAAATGCGAATGTTTAGATGCATGGATGGATGGATTTGTTTGAAGGTATTTCCAGAACGGCTCAACGGGTATTAATGAAATTTGGCATAGATGTAGAACATAGTATGGAAAAACACATAGGCTATTTATTAAGTTTTATTTAATTCCACGCGGATGGAGTCGCGGGCGACAACTAATTATACAAAATTTTCATATTTTGTAACACATGTGAGCGTAGTTATTCATAGAAATGGAGTTCGAATAGAACAAAAAAAATCGAATTTAATTTGATGATTTAAAACTTTTACAAGAAAGATAGCCTTAAAATGTTACTTGTAATGCGTATACTAATTAATTATTGTTATTTAATACCGAAAAAGATTTTAATGGATAACTTGTTAGCAGATCTAAAGTGTGGGATATAAATTCATGTATCCAATTATGCTGAATCAACGTTCAAGAACAACTAATTTGCTGACCGAATATGATTTCAAATAGAGATAAATAGCTACCTTCAGCCGAAAGTTGAGTTCGTGTACAGTAACAAAGTAAACGCAGCAAAAAAATCACGATAAATTTTTGTGGGATTTCTTAATTTAACTTTTCTTTTCGTGACAAGATGTTAATATTTGTAAGTATTGGTTCTTACATCGCGTATAGACAAATCTGTTTGATAAGATTTCTTAAATTTATAAAAGGAAATTATGTATTTTTATATGCATATCTTAGCGTTTCTTATCTGTTTATTTTGTGACCTGATTTTTATCTCAAAGAATACAGTTCAGAGTTCAATTTCATATTCGTTGTTAGAAACGTAGTTTCGCTTATGGCAGCCATCTTTTTCCACGGACTTAGAAACAAAGGATGCTAGGAAAGTGCAATGGTTTGTGAAGTGTCGCGGAATAAAGTAAATGGAGCTTTTTTCGTTTCTTTGTTATGGAGTATATGTAGTGTGGATTAATTTATGGAGCTTTAAGCTTCTGACAATTGGTAGTTTTAAAGTTGAAAAGCACAATATTATGATTTAAGACACTGATTTAATAAAAATAAAGACTAACCTATATTTTTTGAAAGCACATCGCTTTTATAAAACTTTTAATGACCTAAATTTTGCTTGTATTTTACTCTTTAATGGTGAAACCTTCTTAAAAATATTTTCTTTCAGAAAATAAGCTTTTTCATTTAATTTAGTTTTGGCAAGATTTTTCGTTCAGTAAACTGCTTGAAATTATTACTTTATAACAAAATATATTAGGTGTTTTCATTTAATTTATTACTAACACATTTTTAATAAATCAACCTAAATTCTCGTAACTGCTAATATGAAAAAAGTACTGATGAACTTTACCTTCTCTCATTTTAAAATCCACATAAAACCAACAGAAACAATATATGTTTTCGTAAATCAAAACGAGTTCGCGAATCCGTCCATAAATCGCTTTGCATCCAATACTACGTGATAGCAGACGCCATATTTAATCGCGTTCATACATCAAATGTCTGTACGGATTTTTGAAAATTTTATTAGTCAATTTTCCGATTTGTTCCTCCGTATTAAAATGAAATTTCTTCGTTTCTTTTTTGGCAAGACGTTAAAGCCTTTCATTATATCATATAGTTAATGGAGAAAGAAGATAATTTGGAATCGCATACATATAACATCTCAATGGTCATTTTTTGAGATACTTGACTCCAAAGACCTTGATGTAACTTATATATTTACTGTATGTAAAGTTAATGTATTCATACGTCAAAACATTTCTTTATTTTCATAAGAACAACTTTTATTTAATTATAGCACTTTAAATACAAGTTTTTGTTCATTCTAAAAGTATATTGCAACAGAAAACATCTTTAATGCTTACCATTTAAAAGAATAATATCTTCTATAATAGAGAGCTTTAAGCTTAATCCGTACTTTGAGCTTAAAATGCGAAAAACAATTCTCGCTTGGCAGCTTAACATCCATCTTAGTACGACAGGGATAGCGTGCTACGATTCGTCTACAGTCTTTTTCTATTAAACCTGGCAATATATCAAAGCGGATATCCGGCATTCGAAAGTGTTGAAAGAATATTTCTTTCTAGAACATCTTAATTGGATTTCATTTAGTTTTCAATTCGTATCTTTGCTTCAGATAATCCTCTGAAAAAAGATTCGCATAAGCAACCAGCTTGTGCAGTTTATATTTATACTAGCTACCGCCTGCGACGGACGGCCGCGCGGAAATTTAAAAAAAAAACTAAAGAAGTAGCCTTTGTGTTCTTCCAGAATATGTTTTACATCTGTCCCAAATTTCATCAAGATCCGTTGAGCCGTTCCGAAGATACCTTCAAATAAACATTCATCTAAACAATCGCATATATGTTTGTATAATATTAGTAAGATATCCAAATCGTGTTTATTTATTTATTTATAATTTAAAAATTTAAATTTATAATAAAGTTTACTATTTAGGATTTGTGGATTTCAATAAAGCGTTTGACACCTTGGACCACACATATATATGGAATGCTTTAGAAAGTCAAGGCGTCCAATATAAATATATAAGTATTCTCAAAAAAATATACGAAAATAGTACTGCACAAGTCAAGCTAGAAACTATAGGTGAAGAATTTCAAATCGAAAGAGGTGTTCGGCAAGGCGATCCCATCTCGCCCAAACTGTTTTCAGCAGAACTTGAAATGATATTCCGGAACGTAGACTGGTCAAATAATGGTCTCAACATAAACGGCGAGAACCTTAATCACTTGCGTTTTGCAGATGACCTTATTTTATTCTCTGAATGTCCAAAAACTTTAGAACAAATGTTGCAGCAACTATCGGATGAAAGTGCAAAAGCCGGACTTACGATGAACACAGCCAAAACTAAAATAATGAGTAATACAACAGACAACTATACAATAAAAGTAAATAACGTGATAATAGAAAACGTAACCGATTATATTTATTTAGGTCAAATGGTTTCAACAGAACAAACAATGCAGAAAGAAATAGACCGTAGGGTTGCAAACACGTGGAAAAGATTTTGGTCTCTCAGTGAGGTGATGAAAAACAAAGATATGCCCATGTCTGAAAAAAGGAAAATATTTAACATGTGCATACTACCCTGCCTGACGTACGGTTGTCAGACATGGGCATTAACAGAACAACAACATAAAAAGCTGGAAGTGTGCCAAAATGGTATAGAAAGGAGTGTTGCAGAAGTACGGAGAAGAGATAGAATAAGACAAGTGGATATAAAACAACGAACTAAGTTCAAGAACGCAACTTCTACGTACAGAAGACTAAAATCGAGATGGACGGGACATATGATAAGAGAGAAGAACGAGAAATGGACCAAATTAATTACAGAATGGTACCCGAGAGATGGTCACAGAAGCAGAGGTAGACAATTTAAGCGTTGGGAGGATGATTTTAAAAAGTTAGCGGGACCGTGCTGGATCCGAGTCGCAAAAGACAGAAAAGAGTGGAAATACTTCGAGGAGGCCTTAGTCGAAAGACAAGCTGTTACAGAAAATCAAACCGTTGCCGATACAGACATAATTTAATATAAGGATTAAGTTCTATGTTTAATATTTTAGAGATTAAGTATAGTATCTTGTTAAACAGCAATAAAGGCTTATTTTATTTATTTATTTTAATTTAAAAATTTATTTTCCATTATTCGTTTCCCAGTTGGACATTTGTCGGCATGTTTTTATCTTTGTCTAAGCGAAGATAAAACAAATGTCAGTTCTTTTTTATAACATTGACTAGCTCATTATAGTTATGGAACTATGTATTGAATTTGTCAAAGTTAACATGGTTACACAATTAAGGCTTACGTGTGAGTGTGGCAAATCTAATAATTTAGGTAACGTGACACAGTGGACTGAGGACAGCTAACTTGTGACCGACATCAGCCGACACTAAATTCATTATCTGTTTTTGTTATTCTGTCATTATTGTAGGACATGTTGTACTTCTTACCGTGGGTTTTTGAGACCAAAATATCCGTTAAAAATGTATTGTTATCTCATTGTTTTGTCAAAGATAACGACATGTTTTATACAGAGATTTTGGTCTCAGAAACCAACTGTTAGAGAAATATATTTTATATATAAAAATTTTTAAATCATAATTTCAAATAAAAAAAAAACCTTTAATTCTTGTAACTACACAAGATGCACTGACACATGATATATTGTATATGTCATTTTTATTAAATAATGTGTTCTATGTGTCTCTATAGAATTTCTTTAACAACCTTAACATAATAACAATGTTAGCGTTATGTCTCGGGCGTCGTTGTCGTGTCGACGTGTAACTTTTAATGGAGTCGTGATCGATCCGAACATTGTCTCAATAAATATTTTAACAGCTCATCAAATATTCATTTATAAATTGAAACTACGTTATGGTAACACCCTGAGAGAACTCGGGAAATGATAAAATAATTGTATATTTAACATTTATGACAGTAGTGATGAAAAAAAACCATTCATCTCATTTTGCGGAAAATTTTTAACTGTTAAGTAAATCCAAGTTTTCACCGCAATTTTATCACATTAAAGTTTATGATTTAAGATCGTATTTAGGATAAATACATGAACATTTTTATTTATTTATAATGATATACATAAATGGTTTCGTTTCAGATATAACACAAAGTTGACGGCGTTAGCGCTTCCGTCCGTAATCTTTGAGCCCAAGTTCCGAGGGTCTGTGCGGAACCTGGTATACTCAGACCTGCCCGGTCAGCCACCGCGAAGACAAGAGCTGCGGCATTCCAGGGATTTAAAGGTAATATTCATAATTATGAATAACTGATAATGTCAAAGAAACGTAGCACAATGCTACGGAGTACGTAGCTCGGCGCGTAGCACAAGAAGACAGACTCACTTCAATATTCACTGATTCATCTGCAATTAAAGTAATAATATAAATAAAAATGAAAGAAAAAATCCCATGCGTAACTATATATAACTTCCCGTTTTCACTCATCACTCAACGCGAAAATAATAACTCGCGATGTGTCTGCAATATAAATAAGATGAGATGACGGTCTCAGCCGGGTAGATATCACCCCACTTCTCTATGGAATTTATTACGACAGGCCATTTTCTAACTTGTATACCGCTCAGATTGAAATACATGTTTTTTTTTATAGAAAAAACTTCAGTCCCTTGTGACCTAGTTGAATATCCTTGAAAAAAAGCGTTGTCTTTTAAATTGTACTTAATATAAAACAATTGAATATTGTTGCTATATTCAGGTGATCAGTACTTGAGCCCCTTTGCATAGAAAAATTCTACATTAAGCTTTTGTCTAGTTCAGAAGTTTGTAAAATAAATAAACGTTGTTTAAAAAAAAAATAAAAAAAACAAACGTAGTTCTAGTAACTGTTTTAATAAAGAGAATGTTGAATTCGTCGTTCTTTAATAAAACTCGTAATAATATAGATAATAATTGTTTCATACTTGAGTTGCGAATTTAATTAAAGAACAAACAAGTCGACGTTTGGTGGTGGGAGGTGCATTTTCACTACGTATACTTATTTTACTAGTTTTCATTTCTACCATTTGCTTGTTTAACTTTATAAAGTTCCTCAAGAGAGAAATTTTAATGATATTTTGTATATTCCGCATTGAATTGTACTCTTTATTTGTTATCTAGAAGTTCTCAAGTACTTGTTCGAGTTTTGTCTTCGAGCTCTTTCAAAAACTGATTTTGTATAGACGACTATATACTATATTGTTTGGAGGATTATTGTTGAAAAAAGTATTATTAGTGGAATAATCTTCAATTTTTTATCAATAAAAATTCTAAATTTAAAACGATGTGACCGAGTTGAATAGTAACGCTCCTTGGCCGAGTATTTGGTTAAAGTCGGCACATTTATAACGGATTTATTTCCGAGGCTGCAGTCAGATTATCCTCTACGCGGTCAAATTTGGAACGGACAATTTGTATAATACTGAAATAAGTTGAAATTGCAATTTAGCTTTGAATTATATTACAACTAGCTGTGGACCGCGATTCCTTTCGCGTGGAATTAAAATAAAACTTAATATGTTGTCTATGCCAAATTTCAGCGAGATCCATACAGCCAATCTGGAGATACCTTGTAACACACATCTATCCATCCATCCATTTCATCTATCTAAGCAATTTCATTTATAATATTACTAATATAAATAATATTACTATAAGATATGATGAGATTTATTGTTTGGTTTCAACGGTTTTGTGCAGTTTAAATTCTTAATAAAAATACGGGTAAAATTGTCGCTATGAGTCATAGACAAGGAGTCCTATCCAAATGTTAAAGGGCAAAAAAGTAAAATCAGCCGCTATTACATTTCTCGTACAACTAAGATTGATTTCCCATTTACATGCAAATTTAAATGATAAAACTTCAGTGGCCTTTCGAAGGTTTTCTTTAGGGAAATTAGTTCTTACAAAGTGAGGTATCGAAAGTAAATTACCACGTCGCGGAAAATTTCGTTGTTAATGTTCTTTCAAAGTAACTTTGGCGAAAGATCTTAAAAGCTTCTAAAGTCAAAAGTTGCAGACATTAAAACGGCGCGGTCTTCAAGTTCGGACAAGTATGCAAAGACCTCATTACCCACCACGTTGATACGCTTATGTGTGTTAGTTAGGGTTTACAAATTATAATGATGAGTTTAATTCCAAATCTTACTAATATTACAAATGCGAAAGTTTGGATGGATGGATGTTTGTTTGAAGGTATCTCCAGAACGGCTTAACGGATCTTGATGAAATTTGGCACAGATGTAGAACATAGTCTGGAAGAACACATAGGCTACTTATTAAGTCTTTTTTTTAATCCCGCGCAGACGGAGCCGCGGGCGACAGCTAGTTAGAAAATAATTGCGAAGCAATAATTTTCAAGTTCGTTGAGACTTGCAGAGATAAAACCGTGTAATATATTAGGAGTAATATCGTTAATCATAAACCGCAAAGTTAGCAGAAGTTTCTCTATGTTCGTATACATCTTACCGTCACTTCTGTTTACTCTTCTGGACCTTCTCTTATTTTTATATTTATATTGTTAAGTTGTATATCAACATTAGTTACATTTATAATGAACAATATACATTTATTTAACAAACTCTTACTTTACGTGCTTCTTTATAAGCTTATAGTTAAGATAAATTTGATTAAAAATAGAAAAGTTGTTTTACGATAGAATGAAAGTTAAATACTTAAATGACTTTAGACAATAAGAGAAAAAAAATTGAAAAAAAAATTTTTTTTTGTTCACTTTATATCATTTTAGCTTACATTTCTGATTGAGGCGGGAACATAACAAACTAAAGAGCCATTAAAAAGCAATAACGCTTGCCTTAGAACATTTACAAACTTTTAAAAGCTAGAAGTTCCGGATGCACTTCCATTTTTTTCTTCTCAAAGTGCTAAAGCGATGGTTAAAATAAAAACGTATTTAATTTTGACGGTATAACAGTTGATTTTAACTTAAAAATGTTTTTCAATAATTAATTTTGACTTAAAATGTAATTTATTAAAAAAACAGACGTATTTAAGTAATTGATTAACGACCGATTTCTACTTTTAGCAACATGTATCTATAGGTTTTAAACTGGACTTCTTGGTTTGTGATTGTCTACTTGTTTTAGAGTTTACATAATCAATGTTAAAACAATATCTCTGCTTACCCTTTTGGACGACATCCTTAATGTGCCTTGATTCTTCTTAATGTTTTGAATAATTAATTTTTGAATTTCTTCGATATTTCTATAAAATACGTAAACGTGTTTAATGATTTCTTATTAAGTTTCTAGGACGTAATAAAGAAAGGAAAGAATTCATTAGGAATGTCGGCTTCTCAATTGTGCACGAGTGAATTTCCTCAATGCGGCTGTCCTTTTGTCACGGACCATCACGTTACAAAGACCTTCGTCGAGCATAAAACTAAATTAACTATAAAGATGTTTGAATAATCTAAAGAAAGATTTTAAAAAGAATTTAATAAGCTATAAGCCAAACTTCTTTGAAATTTTTCAAAACATTTTGATAGCATCTTTTTAAAGAATACCTTTTTAAAGAATTTACCTTATGTAACCAACTTAATGTTACCAACTTAATGTAAACTATCTGTTTACATTAAGTTGCGGCTTAGATTTATGGAAAAAAACTTTTAAGATATTCAAATAGTAATTACTTTTAAAATTACTGGTTGACGCCCGCGACTTATCTTCGCGGAATTAATAAATCTATATATATAAAAGAAAGTCATGTTAGTTACACTATTTATAACTTAAGATCGGTCGAACTGATTTAGCTGAAAATTGATGGGGAGGTAGCTTAGAACTAGGAAACGGCCTTAGGAACTTTTTTGTCTTGTGTGCATTTTTTTATTCCGCGCGGACGTAGTCGCGGGTAAAAGCTAGTACTTAATAAGTAGCATATGTGTTCTTCCAGAATATGTTCTATAACTTGTAACTAACATCCAATCATCAATACAATTAAACTTTCGCATTTATAATATTAGTAAGATATAATTGGCAATTTATGACGTTCATTTTATATCTCTTTAGATTCACTTTCTACTCTACTGATTACAAGTCACTTTTAAGATAAAAATAATGAAATCAAACAAAAAAAAACTAATACATATTTTATTAGACGGGTAAAACTTTTACTTTAACTCAGATTAAAACCAAAGTAGCATTTTGTACAGTCTATACATTAGTGACAAAGATTATGGGGGCACATGCTTGACCTTATATTGCACCCACCGTCGCCCTAAATTGCCCACTGCTGCCGTCCGGATCCACTCGAGTGGGCTACTTTGCCAACTATAGTGCTGCCACTATTATGTTACGGTTTAATGCAATACTTTAAGCATAACAATTATGTAAGTTGGTATTTTTAATTTTGTATAGTAAAACTGCATTCCATTTTAATATATAGACAAAGATTTAAAGGTATATAAAGCATTATATCTTTCTGTCCGGTATAGTATATACCGATATATGTATGAACTCGCACAAGAGTAGCAGTATTTTTCATGCAAAACATTTCTTAAAAAAACATACTTATTAAAAAAAAAAACGAGAAATGGTATCTTCGGTTGCTATAGAAAAATGAATTTTATTTAACAGTAATTTTAAATTTGGATTTTGACTTAAATTTAATTAACTTTAATTTTCCAACTCTATTATTGGCTTGGTACTTTATAGTAGGGTGTAAGAGTGAATAGCTTACCATAAAAGGCACTTCAAGTACTTATACAATCTCCCTGTCTATCATTTTGCAACATTGTCGCGGGCATTGACCTCTGAGAGTAAGAACTTGGAGATACATTTTTATATCTAATGCTGTATAGACTAACGGACACCTAATTTTCGAACTTTTATTTAACTGAGGTATATTTCTCTTCAAATTTAATCGGTTCGATGATCACAAAGCGATTTAAAAATTAACTTTTAATTTAGAGTGCGATTTATACTATAAATATCCTCTAGCGTACAAAGTAATAATAATAATCCTTGGATAGATCTGAATCGATTAGTGAGTTGGGCTATAATAAGTAAGCGAAAACAAACTTTGTTGTAATTTAAAGTAAAGTCAAATCTTTAATATAACAGATATTTTAAGAAATATTTAGACAGAATATTCAAATAAATAACACGAAGAGTATATAATCTGAGAAAGTAAATATAGAAGTTGAAAGTTTAAGAATCTCCTCCATGGGTGAATGACCCGAGTAAATAGCGAGCGAGAGGGAAGAAAGTATCGGTTGATGTGCCTTTAATACCTTTTTAATACGTTATCAAATCTTTCATCTTTTCAATAAAAGTTCCACAAATGTCATTGACACTTACAAGATATTATTTTATGGATTTTTTCAATTTTAAATCTGTCAACATTTTATAAATATTAAGATAGTAAATTAAAAAAGTATATTTATTAAAAAAATATATTAATTAAGTAATAAAAATATAATTAAGTATTATCTTAAAATACTGAGTATTTTCTAACTCGATTATTCAGATTACATTTCTCTTTATTTATCTTTCATTATACTATCTCTAACCAGTTTGAAATAAGTTTATGTTCAATGTTCGAAAGTTTTCCGTCAACTCTCTTTATACTAAAATTTGGACACTAAATTTTTATCGATACAGTAGATTGGTTGTAAAGTTTGATAAAAAGTTCTAACTGATGATAGATTTTTCTCTTTGAAATGTATCTATTTATAATATACTTACCTTTCCTTATGATGAAGATTACTATTTCATGTTTTAGTTTTATACGATTTTTTCCCCTTGGTATGTCTCATAAGACAAAGACTTTTTTTCAAAGATTATTCAAGTTCTTTTCGAATGGTTTCGTAGCATAGGTCTACGACGTATATTTTCTCCAGTAATTTAATTCAAGGATATTTAATTAAATTAATTGTTTAATTACTTTTTATTTTCAAAATTTAAGACAAGAACAAAAATGGAAATATGTACGATTTTGTGCACCCTTTTATATACTAAAAAGGACTCTGGTTAATGTGCAATCACTTGCATACCTTCTCTAAAGCTTCTTTGTTGCTTGCACCGTGAGATACCGCACAATAATTGAGGCTTTGCTCGTAGCACTTCCCCATTGTACTGCTACCTACAGCCGCTGTGTATCGACATATACCTATATTGACAACTCTTTGAAATTCTCTTCCACTTCTTTGTGGTTTATGTTTGCCTGGTACTTTGGAATTGCGTTGCTCTTTGTTGTCAAATAAAAGAAAGATTTATTTTTTTACTTTTGTGGAACTGGTTAAAAGTTTTTTACAGTTAATTAACGTTATTTTATTTTCAAGAAATTGATTTTTTTAAATGCTATACAAAACATAAGCAAATTTAAAAACATAAATTATAAAAAACTATTTTCTTAAACAAATACATTAAAGTGAGGTAAATTTTAAAAGGTTCCTTTTTCGAAATTAAAAATCCATCACGAGCCACTCTGTCGGCAATACTCATTAAAATGGATTCGCTAAACGATGGTGCGAATTGGGGCGACGCGACCGCGCCACTCGACTGCGAATTTATGATGAGCATATTTCTACGCTGCCCTACAAACCGAACATAAGTAGCGGTTTTTTGATAATAAGTGTATATTGTTTTAGTGTTTCATTTCGCGTGATTTCTATTTTAATTTTAATCGTTAAAACTTCATATTATTATTGCAACTCTTTTTGATTAGTAATGAAAAATTGTTTTCAGTTATATAAATTTGTTTTTAAAGCCATTTCTATAGTATGATTACTTTTTTGTCTATTAAAAAAATGACATTTCATTGCACGCATAAATATAATAAGGTTTTTATTTGACACGGCGCCACTGTAACGTCCGTTTATAGACGAAGTTTGTAGTAAATTTTAACGGCCATATAAAACACAGACAATGGCCCGTACAGATGAAAATGTGATCACCACAGATGATAAATTCTGAAACCACAGACAACGTTGCTTTAATGTGTTAGTATTATCAAATTGGTAGAACTAAACTGATTATTTTTTTTATATCGTTTTTGAATGAAAATGTTTTTTTGCTAGTTTTTCGGTAGTGAAAACTGACTGTTAATTTTGTATAAATACGTTGATTTTCAAATACTCTACTTTGTTCTTTAGCTTTGAGATTACGAATGTTAATTTTGCGAATTCCTGAACCAACTAAATACAGTGTTATACGTCGATTAAACGACATAAATTAATATAATCTCGTAATAATATATGTTTGTTGTTGAGGTCACTTTAAACGCGTCTCTGTCCCGCAACATTGAATCACAAAGGTGAGCGAAGTGTAAACGTTTTTTTAGAAAATATTCACCCAAAGAGAAATGTACAAAGAAAAGTCTGAAGATGATGTTACAAAGTAGACTTAGATGCGAGACATATTTAGCATATGTTCCAGGTTTTCTTTTATACAAAAATGTAAACGATAGTGTATGTTAAAAATTTCACTGATCGTTTGTTTCTTTGTTTGGACCAATTTGAAAATTTTTCTTTCACTGAAGCTACACTATGGCACCCGGATGGCATACACTATGTATATTTCTTTTAATTCCGAACGGATGAAGTCGCGGACAACTCCTAGTCTTTTTACAAGATCCTGCGTGTATATTATTACTTCAATTTCGTTAAATTGGCTACTTAAAAAGTTTTAATCGTCTTAAAAGAGCTTCTTTATATATTACGAGCTTAACGATGATATAACAAAGAGTCTAAATATCATCATTTAACATTTTTATTGAGGTTTTTAATGATTTTAATGTTTTTTTTCCTTGTAACGTCCTAAGTTTAGTATTAAATTCAGTTCCCTCGTAATTCGCCTTTTAAACACATTCACGTCCAAGCCTTAATTCCACGTACGAATTTAATACCGACAACCTTAATATATTTTTAATTATGTTCCTAATTAACATACATTTAACGTCCATTACATTTTATATAAAGGTGCAGTTACATTAGTCGACATAATATTTGTCGTTCTTCCCTTCAATTTGTAATAAGACCTTTGACGGAAAAGGACCAAGGATTCCTTTTTTTTTATTAACGAAGCATTTTCTTTCTCACAAAGAGTTTTAATTGAAGGGTGATGTTGTTTTATAGCAGTTCTTATTTTTCTAATTTCTTCTTTATTTTTTGTATAGTATATTACAAATAATTAATTTGTAAAAAGAATTAAATATTTTTTTACAAAAATGTATTTCTAACTATAGAAGATTCATTTAATAATAAAGTATTTCCACAATATGACTACTTTAAACTTACTTTTATAATATTACTAGCTGTCGCCCGCGACTCCATCTGCGGGGAATTAAAAAAAAGCTTAATAATGGCTATGTATTCTTCCAGATTATGTTTTATATCTGTGCCAAATTTCATCAAGATTCATTGAGCCGTTCTGGAGATACCTTCAAACAAACATCCATCCATCCATCCATTTAAACAATCGCATTTATAAAATTAATATAATTATTGTGATTTAACGTACTAGATTTCCTGTACAAATTGACACTTAGAGGGCCATATTTGTTTACCTTGAACGGCTCTTAATTTGTCAGTTAAATTTCATTCCAATTAATAATAATGATAGAACATGTGATAATTATTGACAATGTCACGGTTCTGTAGTGTAAATCCTTTGTACGACAATATTATGTGGCGCCCCCCCCCCAACCGATTGCGCCGTGTCGGCCATATTGTGACGTCATCGACACTTGACAGTCCGTACGCAACACGCTCGCAAGTGGTTCTGGAATTAATGATGTTTTCATTTGGACCGTTGCCTTCACAATTAATTGCTTTATACGATTTTTTTAATATTTCTATTTTCTTTACAGAAATGTTATTGAAAAAATGAGATTTCATAGTTAGCATATGAATATAGTTAAATATATGAATGAAACATATTTCCATCTATGTACTCTTTATGTAAAGTCTTTCATTAGTATTTATTTATATCAAAAAGTGGCATACGAGCAAATCGCAACCTGGATTCCCTAAAATAGCGAGGCAATCGTTACCCATAGACATCCGTAAAAGCAGGATGCCTTGCCTACATTTAGTCAACGGACAAAGGGACGCACACAAAGAGGATACTTCCTCTTCCTATAATAAGAAAAGGGTGGGAAGGGAAAGAGGACTAAAATTTGAATATTACAAATAAAGATATAAGAAATATTACTGACAATTATAATGTAATTAATTATTCTTAAATTATTAAATAAAATTAATTTAACAAATAATACGTGCAAAACTGTTAGAAACCGTCGCCTGTGCACAATTTCCAACTTATTTTGCGAGCTGTAAACTCCCGGACAAAGGAAATGCAGACGAGGTAATGCATTATTAAATTAAAGGAGCTGACTTTGCTTTGTGAAATGTTAAAGTGCGACCGAGTGCCAGAGAAAGGAATAAATTTCCAATGAATATTGAAACGGTTAATAATATAAAATCGATGTCAAACCTCAGGCGATTTTTAGCTCTCAAACTTTGACTACATTTTTAAATTAATATTTCACTAACAGTTAGTTTAGTAGAAGTAAATAATAGAGTCATATTATCTTATATACATATTGATAAAATTTGAATGTCTGGATGTAATATGAAAAAATATATAAATACGATGTATTTGCGTATCCGATAGAAAAAAATATCCTCGTTTCTCTGTCCGCAAGGCCACGTTTGTTCCGGGTAATCTTCGGAACGACTAGACCGATTATGACAGGACTGGACGGTGAGGTAGCTGACGCACGCGGGCATATTATAGGTTACTTTTTTGTGATTCTGCTCTTACGAAGTCGCGAGAGACCGCTGGTAATTTTATATAATTTTATGAGAAAACAAAATAAAGACAGAAAATAAAGGAGGTTTGAGATAGCAATTTCTTTTCGTATTGGTATTTGATAGTTGATACCATCGTGGCGAAAGTACTTATGTATTCAACGTGAATGACGTCACGCTATCGTTCTAAAATCGATTTTACATTCCACCAAATCCAATTACCATCACCTGTGAAATTCGCATCCAATTTGTCGGTTATTATACACTTACGTCGACGAGACTCGGCGCTGATTGCGGTTTGGCAGCTGTTCTGCCATGCGGATGACTTTTAGTTGCTTGTAAACTCCACCCGCACTATTACGACTATTATAACTAGTGATACGTCTAGAACTAGAAGACTAGAATACTACTGAGTGTTAAAAATCCGCCCTTTTACAACATTACACAAAATATTATAATACTTAAGTGAAATATTAAATTGTCAATGCGCGTTTCCCCACTGCGCATGCTAACTGCGCATGTCCGATGATAGGCGGATAATATGTCATTCAGTTAGAACTCGACAGCTAGCTAGTAAGGTGATGTTATGTATATATATGTAAATAAAGCATTGGAACAAATGTGTCTTTAGAGCACTTTTTTGATCTTACTAATATTAAAAATAAATGCGGAAGTTTAAATGTATAGATGGATGAATGTTTATAAGAAGGTATCTCCAGAACGGTTCAACAGTTCTGGATGAGATCTGGCACATATATAGAACATAGTTTGGAAGATTACATAAGGTATTAATTAAGTCTTTTTTAATTCGGCGTGGACGGAGTCGTTAACAAAAGCTAATATTTTTATATATCAAGAAGGCTGCAAAGAGGAAGCGGGTTACCTGGAGTTAAGTGACCGCCACTTATATATAAATACAACCACATAAGAGTAACAATTGTGATTATTTACCTTACGAGGTTATTAGAGAGAGGACAGGATAAACATAAAAAGGATATCCTTTTCCTAGTCTTAATATCCATAAAGTTTAAAGTTAAAATACTGAGAATTAAAATATTATCTTTAATATAAATTTCAAAGCTTTCAAGACTATAAGAAACTTTAAGAAAAGTCTTAATAAACTTTAGTGAACTTCGTAGATAGTAATAAATAAAATATGTTTATCTTTGAAATTCAACTCCTTTCATCCTTTGTAAAATTGAGTCTTGAATTTATTGAGTCGGTGCACAGTTTTCATATCTTTGAGAAGTTCTTTTGAAATATAGTTTATTTAACTTTACAATTTGAGATAAAGGAAACTTATTGTTGATAAAAAATACACTTAGATGAAGTTAGAGTGAAAGTTAAGTTACTCTATTATAAATGAAAACCGATGTTTTTAAGTTATTCTGTTTTCCTAAAGCACATTACACGAAATTAGTAGTGTAGTCAGTGTAGACAGTGTAGTAGTTTTTATTTCACACTGATGGAATTATGCTCTACTTCATAATAGACATGTATATTATGATTAAATTTTTAACTTTATTTTTGCGTAAGAAGTGACTACAATTTTTTAAAATTCAATTGCTTGATAAGCTATAATTTTGCGCTGTCGACTTCAGAAATTGTACTCTTCATATAAATCGCCAACGCGACAACGCGATAGACGTCGAGTAACTATTATTAAATTAATTTAATGAATGCACCTCACTGAGGGAGTTACTAAGACGCCTTTTACTTATATAATAACTACGATGTTATTGTTATATTCATTTGATGATTGATTTATGTTATTTCGTCACGATCTGTTAAACCGTTCCGGATATAACTTCTAATAAACATCCATCGATCCATCCATCCATTAAACTATCGCTTTTATATTATAAATGACTTTTATAAGATGACTTTTTATAAGATGGCTTTAGGAAATCCAAATGACATTTACTAATTTATTACATCGACAAACAAAAAAAATATTAAGCGTTTGTTTTGTTGATCTTTAACGTTTTTGCGCACATGTTCCGTGTTTTTCCTGTCTACACAAAGAACACATTTAAATGTTCTAAAGAAAGATTTGCGTTTTTTAAATGAAAATATATTATCTACAAATGTCTAGAAGTGTACCTACTGCAGCTTACAGAAGATATTATTAAAATATGCATCTCTCGGGGCCCGTCCATTCTAATTGAGTTGTAGCTCTGCGGAACCGTGTTCTGCTCATTACTACTGTAACATAAGAAACATCTTGATTACTTTGTTTCTTTAGAACATTAGACGAGTCTTATTCTTCTTCGACTTGAACTTTTATAACTGCATTTTCAATTTATTTTACAAAGTATTAATAATGATGAAATTATACTAATATTGTAAATGCAAATGTTTAGATGGATGGATGTTTGTTTGAAGGTATGTTCACAAGGACTCAACGGATCTTTATAAAATGTGGCATAGTTGTAGAACATAGTCTGGAAGAACACATAGGCTAATTATTACGTTTTTTTAATTCCGCGCAGACGGAGTCGCGGGCGACAACTAGTTTTAGTATTTTTATCAATAAGTACATTAATTACATACATTTGTTAAGAGTCGGATGGTTAACGGTGGATTTAATATCAGATAACCGGATGCTCGTTTGACCTCTTATACTAAAGATTGGAGTGCTATCTATTGTTATTCAACTGAGTACCTTCAATACAAAACCATGGACAATAAGAAAACTTGAAGAAACGAAGCCGCAAAGATTCTAGAGAAATATGTACAATGGACACTTTTTGTTGCGGAGTGTCTATATTGTACAAAACAGAAAAGAAGTCTTGTAAAGTATATTCTGCATTTATATTCGTAGAAATACTATATTGAATATAGATTGTTGTTTTTGACGCGATTTTTACATTATAAGGTGGCAAGTGAACAAGCTCTCACCTGAATTTACCGAAATAGTAAAGGGACCGCTGACCATAGTCATCCGTAATTGCAGATGCGTTGCCTACCTTTAATGTACGGAGGGACGCATAAGATTCTATGCGTTCGCTTCTCTATCAAATCCACTTTCCCTTCTCATCCGTTATAAGAAAGTGGAAAGGGACTAAAGTTTAGGCCTCTGGCGCGCACGCTCATTAGACGAATCGTGGAATAACATCCACTTCACGGGTGTCTCCTGTGTGATATTGCAGAGATCCATCGAGCCCTTTCGTACAGCAAAAGTTGTTGCTGGCGTCTACCGCTGTTAAATTGATTAATATGCTTTGTTTTTCTCAAAAAAAAAAACTGCATAAAAAAAGCTTTATGATTTTTTTTTATTTATGATGTGAGTGTATTCGGTTGTTAATAATTTGTGAGCGGTGTGTAATTTATGCGAAGACACGAAAGCACTCTAGCAAAGTACAGTGCCGTACAACTGGTCTAAGTGTTCGCCAAGACGTTTTCTGCTTGACATTAGCGACGTCACACGACTGTACCGTACTGCTTTCAGACAAATTACGTGCGAGGATGTACTCGCAAATACGTCCCATTGTAGAGTACGTTTGTAATCTAAGGTTAAAGGTTTGAAACACACTTTTAAGTTTTGTTAGGATTTGTTATACAAACATTTAGTTTTTTATATTAATTTAATGAAAAGAAAATATCTGCTAAATAAAGGAACTTTAGTATCTACTACATTTCGTTGTTCATACTTCAGTTTCCCGCGCCATTTTCTTCTTCTACTATATATTTTTACATAACTAAAAAGGCAAAGGTATTGATAGCCATTATGCCACCTCTATAGTAAAATGTTTAATTCTGCACTTAACAATTATAATATTCTCAACTTTGTTTACTTAATTGATGAAGTTTTGAAAGTAATTAAAAGAAAAATTAAATCAATTTTATGTAGTTATTTCAGTTTATTTTGAATACTGATAAATTTCTATGATACTTGCAAGATGTATCTAAAAAGTATTTTATGTAGAAAGTATTCTACATATTATTTTAGTACTTAGTATTTTTAATATTAATAATCTATGCATGGTGTTAATTTTAGTCTTTGAGGTTTGGTTGTAATTCATTATAATATGTTACTATTTAATTAATTGGATATTACATGTTCTGTTTGCGTGTAAAAACAGTAGCGTGTTATTTCATAACAAAATTGCATGGCGATATCGATCTCAATGTAATGGAAATGCTCGATTATAAAGCAATTTTTAACATATAAAAAAATTGTTACCGACAGAAAATAAAACTGAATGCTCGGTGCAATCGTATTGCGGTGTTTTCTAATTTGCATAAGTGTTAGGTAAGTTTATGATTTAAGATTATAAAAGACAATAAAGGAAGAAAGAAATGTCTATTAACCGTCTATTGTTATCTTTGTTTTGTCAAAGATAACGTCACGGTTGACGATATGTTTTATACATAGGTTTTGGTATAGAAAACCAACGGATTTTTTTTAAATTTTGAATTCAATCAATGCCCTTTCACGCAATAACCTTAATACTTCTAGTAATTAGCCTTTACATTTTGACTGGTTGCGTGTATGAACCAAAACTTGACTTGATGTAACCGGTTAAAGTGACGATGTTATGAATAATATTAGGTCCTTACGTATGAAATTGGCGTTTTTCGTACTGGCCACTTTAATCACGAATTTCTCCTCTTTGGTAAGGAATTCCAAATTCAAATTTGTACAGCTATAGACTCATGTATTTGTGGTTCGATGACCGTCATTCATTTGTTTTTTTTCTTCTGTTTTTTTCTGTTTGCGTCACTCATTTTACAAAATGGAAAACTTAAAATATCGCATTATTTACGAGTACGAGTTCCGCCGTGGCACTAGTGCTGCGGAAACGACTCGAAGGGTGAATGATGTGTATGGCGGTCGTATTGCAAAAGAAAACACAGTTCGTTTTTGGTTCCAACGTTTTCGTTCTGGAAATTTCGATCTGCAGAACAAGCCCCGTGGACGGCCTGAGACTCAAGTTGATAATGAAGAGTTGAAGGCTATTGTGGAAGCGGATCCATCGCAAACCACGTCCGAGTTAGCTGCAGGCTGCGATGTTAGTGATAAAACTGTTTTAATTCACTTGAAGCAAATTGGGAAGATTAAAAAGCTTGAAAAGTGGGTACCTCACGAATTGACTGAAGCAAACCGGCAAACGCGCGTCGACTGTTGCGTTACATTACTAAACCGGCACAATAATGAAGGTATTTTAAACCGAATCATTACCTGTGATGAAAAATGGGTTCTTTACGAAAATCGGAAGCGCTCAGCGCAATGGTTGGATCCTGGCCAGCCAGCCAAATCCTGCCCCAAGCGAAAATTAACCCCAAAAAAGTTACTTGTAAGCGTTTGGTGGACTAGTGCCGGTATTGTTCATTACAGTTTTCTCAAATCTGGCCAGACTATTACGGCTGATGTCTATTGTCAGCAATTGCAAACCATGATGGAAAAGCTAGCGGCTAAACAACCTAGGCTGGTCAATCGCTCCACGCCACTGCTGCTTCACGACAACGCTAGACCACACACTGCGCAACAGACGGCTACTAAATTAGAAGAGCTTCAATTGGAAAGTCTAAGATATCCTCCGTACTCCCCGGACCTTGCTCCAACAATTTACCATTTTTTTCGAAATTTGGATAACTTCTTGCAAGGGAAAAAATTCAACTCCGATGGGGCAGTCCAAATCGCCTTCAAAGATTTTATTGATTCCCGTCCGACTGGTTTTTTTAGTAAAGGGATCAATGAACTACCTATGAGATGGCAAAAGTGCATAGAAAATAATGGTTCATACTTTGATTAATTAAATATATTATATTAAAAAATATTCGACTTTTTGTTCCTCCCATACAAAACGCCAATTTCATATGTAAGGACCTAATATTTCGTCAAGGATTAGGCGGTACTCTAAACCTTAGTGTAAAAGATTTAAAGTTTTTTTATTACCCAATATATAAAATTCTCGTGTCACAGGTTTCGTCACCATACTCCTCCGAAACGGCTTGACCGATTCTCATGAAATTTTGTGAGCATATTCAGTAGGTCTGAGAATCGGCCAACATCTATTTTTCATACCCCCCCATTTTTTAACTGCGCGCGGACGGAGTCGCGGGCGACAGCTAGCAGTCTATAAATTTTGTTATCTGAGTAACAAACACTAACTTAAGCTTGTGTAAATTTGAATCATAACTTAGACACTGAATTTATACTGGTTGCATTATTGGTGTTAAGTTAGTGCTTAAGATCAAAGCAATGGTTAGTGTAGCGAACGGACAACAACTTAATTAGCGGCAAGTCACTTGCAGCTGCGGTGTTGTTTCAAGTTGCAACAAGTTATAATTGAAACAATATTGCATGAATTAAGTTGAGAACTTAACTCTCCTGTGAAATACTACGACCATACAGAAGATGGGCGTGAAGTGGAAGCAATTCCGCATTTCGTCTGATAAGTGTTTTTGCCGGAGGACTAATTTAGACCTATTTCCCTTCCCAACCTTTTCTTATAACTAAAGGATTAAGTTTTGATGGAGAGGGGGGGGGGGTGGTCGCATAGGAATTGAAAATAATCTCTTTCTATGCGTCTCCTCCTCCTTTGATTAAAGGTAGGCAACTCATCTGCAATTGCGGATGTCTATGAACAGGGGTAGCTTCGCTAACTCGGCGAATCTAGGTGGACGTTTGCTCGTTTGCCACCTTTTAATATATTTTAAGAAAATTTTATAATGCGTTAATAAAAAATTTGTTGAGAAAAAAACTTTATGAAGATGTTTTACTAAGTAAAATCGCATAATACAAGATGAGAAACTCGATCTTATTTTTGAGGCATAAAATATAGAGAACCATTGTATATATTTTTAATCTGTATGGTGTAAACATGGCAGTGCAAGTTTTTAATAGTTAACGTGACAAAAATTTTAGATTAAAATTATAAATCAAATATTTAATTAAAATGGTGCATGAAAAATCGAGGCCGAGAGTAATAATTCTTTTCCTTTGTTTTAGTTATTTGTTAACTGCAGTTGGTTTAGTTTACAATTTACTTAGCATTTTATATGAACAGGTAGAGTGGCGTGCTCACGTGGCGTGTAGAGTTTGCTGTAATATTCAACGTCAGATGCGTCATCCCTCAGGCTGATTTGAATTTTTAATTTTATTATAATGATACGCTTATGAAATATGTTCTATAAGTCAAAATGGATGTTCGTGTACGTGGTAACCATAAAAATGTTTTTAATGTGCTTTTTACTCGTTAGACGTATGCGGTAATATTTTTAAAATATGTAAATCGGTACATAATAATATTCTTTATTGCCATAAATGAATAAAGGTGTTTTATTGCTTTCTAGCAATAGTCCGAAGTGATTTACTAAAATTATTTGAGTACGTCATTCATTATGGTTCTGTGCGAATTTTTGAAATGACTTCTTTTGTTTTAATTGAAGGATTAAGAAGTATATTAACATGAAATTAACATTAAAGAAAAGTGTCATATAGCATCTATTAAACCAATCTTTAAATTCTATCTATTTTTAATCACTTAATTAACAAATGTTTCGATAAAACATAACATCCATCGGTATTAAACATTTTTAAAAAGTAATTTATAGTTCCTAAAGGAATAATCTTACTTAAGGTTATCCAATAACCGATCTGCATTTATCTAACTAATGTTTGACACCCGTCGTGTGCTGTAAAGAGGGTCGGCTTGCAGTTTAGCTTGAGGTCTAAGTTTATTGCTGATAATCACATATTATCTTCGACTTTTCCTCCCCCCGCTCGCACGCACCCTTCACCCTAAAGTATTCACCGCGATAAGGTTGTCAACGTGTTACTTCCCTTCTGTATGAATTTATCTTTGTTAACCGCAACACTATAAATGTGACATTAGTTCTAACGCCATTTGAGTCAATAATATTAAGTGTTCTTGAGGTTTCATTCCCGAAACACTTATATATAAACATACTGTTATTTCTGTAACTATTTTCGCAAAAGCTTGAGATAACAAATTGTTTTTAAGCAGGTATTTTACAGTAGAACACATAATTGTTAAAATATAATATTCTAAGAACAATTTGACGTACATTGGACGACGGTATATTAATCATACATTTGTTACTATCAAATGTATAAACAGGGATCACGCACAACAACGTTATTAATGTAATATTAATAAAACAGTGCGTTACCCCTGACTGAATATAGGTACTCCTGTAACAACGTACTGCGGAAAAAGTTATTACTTGCAAAAAAAAGCTCATAATGCAGTAAATTTTACGAGCGAAACTGAAAACCGGTGTACAAACCTCCATTGTTCAGTCGTAAACAATTGCCATATGCAATTTCGATTTACCATCTTGTTTATATCGCATGACAGTAGCGCCATCTGCACGAAAGTATTGTATCATTTTTCAGTATTCTTACTTGAATAATGAAATTTAAATTTACTCTTAAATGGAAAATTGACAATCATCCTTTGTGTTGTTTATAAATTTGACTTTATGAAAATGTTATCCTTTGTCCTTTTTCCTACGTAGTAAAAATGTGTTTTTGTGACATTTATTAGATGGAAGAAAGTTATTTTATTTTGTATTTTAAAAGCTATGAATTTCCCATTAAATAAATCATAGAACTTATTTAATTTCATAGGCAGCAAAGAATTACAACAACTATAAAACTCACACTTATTAGAATCAATGCTAACTTAAGTAATAACTTGATTTAAGTTAGTTCCTTTTACGTTGCGGAAACTTCGGCACGAAAGGGACTAATTTAGGTGCAAGTCGGTCACGCGGACCTGTGCGTCACTAAGCCACAAGACGTTAACTTTACCGGAAGAGTCGTAAACTTCTTCTTTTCAATACAATCTTTAAGATTTTTTTAAAAACCAAAAGGAAAGATCCTTTAAATCGCCTTAAGAGCATATTCGCACGGGCGCTTTTTAACGCCGCGTTAATACTCGGTGTTGGCGGTTTTCGAGCAACGAACGGCCAACATTCGCGTTGTAAAAGCGCTACCGTATGAACAAATGAATTTGTCGTATTTGAACTCTTTTTTAGTGCGCGTTAATAAAACGCCATTGCGAATGGATGCTAAGAGTGTTACTGAACACTTTTTATTAATATTTAAAAGAGTTTATGCCATAAAACATTGAAATTTATTTAAAACTGAAACTTTATTATAAACTAAAAATTAATTTAGTATACTCTTTATTTACTTATTTAATTTTCCTTAATTTATATGGTTTCTTATAAAACTTAATCTAATATATAAAATTCTCGTGTCACAGTTTTCGTTGCCATACTCCTCCGAAACGGTGACCGATTCTCATGAAATTTTGTGAGCATATTCAGTAGGTCTGAGAATCGGCCAACATCTATTTTTCATAACCCCCCCCCCCCCCATTTTTTAACTGCGCGCGGACGGAGTCGCGGGCGACAGCTAGTTATAATTAAAGTTCAAACTTTCAAGTTAAGTGAAACTTTGTCTTACTTAACCCAGCTTAAAGATTTAACTGCCTAAGGAAATTCATATAAAGTTGTCGTATGTTTACTTTCGGGGGCAAGACGTTTATATACACATATAAACTGAAATGGTCTAATTTTAGTTGAATTATGTATGCGTTTTGATTTGGGATTAGGAACATTTATCAAAGTTTTGGGAATAGTTCCTATTGACTAATATTGTTGTAAATAAATCAATGTCAGATAACTGTAGTTTAATGCTTCATATTTCATATGTATCACGATAGTTCAAGCTATAGAATATCAATTAGGTATAGATAGTTACATAGAGCTTCCCCTCTGTTTATATCGATAAAAAGATTGATAGACAGTTGGTTATGAAATAACCTAAATAAAAAAAAAAAGCTAAATAAGCAGAATTGAAAAAGTCGACTTTTAAGTTTCCGTAAAACTATGTTTCGATTGTGATAAAATTTTCTTTCTCTTAATGTTTTGATCTAGGTTTACATTGTCGTAGTTGTCACGTTTTTTAAATAGCCTAAATTCGCCAAATTAGCGAAGCAACCGCTGCCCGTAGAAATCAGTATTTTGCAAACGCGTTGTCTACCTTTAATTAACTGATGAGGGAAATCACGGAAAGGAGATATTTCTCCTTACTCCAACAAATCCACTACCGCTTCCCATCCTTTCCTTACAAGAAAAGGGTGGGAAGGGCACGAGGACAAAAATTAGACCTCCGCTACACACACTCATCAGACCATGTCCACACAGTCTTCTGTGTGGTCGTGGTATCGCAGCGGGCGAGCCTACCCACTGCTGCTTTACCACTGTAAAAACACATTTTGTCATCAAACATGTTACAAAAATTATTGATACAATATTTATATCTTATCACATGTTCGTAATTAACTGGGGTAATTAACTTTCAACTGCCGTGACATTTGCCATGAATAAGAAAAAGTGGACAATTTCATTGACATAATATGTTGTCTCTGTTTGTTGCATGAGAATGTAAGGGACGACAATACAAGTGGGCGGTCGAAACGCGCGGTAATATTCAGCACATTATATGTTGTATGATACGCATGTAAACCCATGGATAGACATTAAATAACGTTGTACCATATCAACCTTTGTAATGTATCTTGTTTGTCTGTGTATGGCAGTCGTCTCGTGTGAGCAACGCGAGCGGTGACGCGTGCGAGCGCCGTGACCCCTGCCAGCATGGCGGCGTGTGCATCAGCACTGATAACGGTCCCATCTGTGAGTGCAGGGACGAGGATTATGAGGGCGCCTTCTGTGAGAGAGGTATGTGTTTAGTGTAATTACTGGAAATCTTTAATTTAACAACAATACAACTCACGCCTGTAATCCAGAGGGGTAGGTAGAGATCACGGACCTTCATTTGGCGTGGCCAAATGAACCTCCGCAATCCACTTTTCGCCATTTCGGGAGACAACGTGATGGGTGGCGAGGCGCGTTGCCGTCTTTAATTTAACTTTGGTAATGTTATTTTCTAAAGTTATTAGGATAAAGGTCTGAAAGTGTACAGTCAGCTGCATAAATAAGTTTACATTTACAAAGCTTCAATTACTAGTATTTGCCTTCTGTTTCAAAAATGTGTAAGCACATATCTGTATGCTTCCGACTATTATTACATGTTATTGATGAATACGTGCATACGCATTTTTAAAACTGAAGTGATATAGAAGTTTCTAAAGATTTGTAAATATGTACATATTTATATTTATGCCGGTGACTGTACAATTTAGGTATAATACAACAAAAAAGAGTGTTTACTTTCTTACTAATTTTATGCTATTTTGTTACTTTATAGGGTGCAATATTTGAGAATATTTAGTATTGAGATCGGTTCTTTTTTATATATAATTCGTTTAGTTTTAGCTTTAGTTCTATGCGTTAGTTTTGTAACATTCTTAAGCGTTAGTAAACTACTAAAGGTAATTAGGTAGCAGCGGTATTCGCAGGCTGTGTTGTCGCGTGAGGGATCGCAGTAACTCAACCGTGGCCATTACTGAGCGCTTGCGTCTCACTTGAAACCCTTCAGCCGATGCTGGGACTTGGTTAAGCGAAATACTTAACTTGATGATATACTTAACTTTAGGTTCTAACAAAACAATAACATATTGGAGTCTATTAACATTGTCTTTGTGAAAATTCACGCAAAAAATTATTTATTAATAATTGCCTAGAGACTGGAAATCCATTGAAAGATTCGAATGTATTTTGCACTAGCCCGCGACTCCGTTTGCGCGGAATTAAAAAAAACTTAATTATCCTATGTGTTCTTTCAGACTATGTTCTATAACTGTGCCAAATTTCATAAAGATCCGTTGGGCCGTTCCGGAGATACCTTCAATCAAACATCCATCCCTCTAAACATTCGCATTTATAATACCTCTATTAGTTTTGCATTGGCTTTAATATAAATAAATAAATATAAGGATATTTCAACCGGAGCAAGGAGAACATAGTATATTAACTTTAATACTTCATGTCTCAAAATATCTGGACATTATTGAAATTATCTTTAAAAAAAATTCATCAACCTCCATCAATTCAACTTAGCCTGAAGTCTGTGCTATCATGGTAATAGTTGAAAAGCTGGATTTCCACGCACGGATAATATTATTAGTTCCTTCAACTATTATGCTATTAGCGGTTTGAATACAGTACGTTAGAGCGAAAGAAACAAAAGAATGATTTTTATTAAATATCTTAAGGCAATTAACATAATTTAATAAAGATAATTTTAATGTTTATGTCCCTCGTTTCATAGCAGCAATTATAATAAAATTATAACAGCTTTCAGACCGTTTCCTTTTAATGGCGAAATCAAAACCGACGATATTTATCGTAAATTATCTTAATTATTTAATTATAATTATTTTTATGACAAAACAGTTTAAGAAAATATACGTATTAAGATATAACTGTGGTTAGTTTCAGAGAATAAGCGCAAAACTCTTAGAGAAATCAACACATAACAGTAAATACGAGTAGAAATGGTAAAATATTCACCAAACGAACACAGATAAAAAAAGTTTGAGATAATATTTGTTATGCGTAAAATTTTAAGGATGATTTAAATTATAACTACACCAATAACATGAAATAAAGTAAACAAAACACGTTTGTTTACTTTACCTTGTAATATGTTACATAAATTTTAAAAGGATAGGTAAAACGTAAATGTCTAAAGTTTCACGCTTAATTACACAAAGGTTTTTTGTTCATTTCAAACTTATATACGAGGAAATTACAGCTTTTTACAATCCAAAATTCAATCGTTTTCAAATTGAAATGTCGTGAAGTTTCAGAAATAAAATAACATCAGTAATTAACTCCTCAATTCAATTAAGTAAACTCCGTTTTATTCATTAACTAAATATCAATTTTGGTCCGGCTGAGTGTAATGAAAGACGTGTAGTAAATGAAAACCAGTCGCAGAGCTAAGTCGCGTAATTGGCCATGTTAATAGCCTTGAAGTGTTATAGCGTTGTAAAAGATTGTTGCAATACTGCTGAGACAGAATCCTTGATATTATTATCTGGTAATCTTAATATTATAAGGAGAAAGATTTTTAGACAGCAGAAGTATACTGTTTTTAGACGACAATATTCTGAAATATTTTTAGTTCCTTTTGCTCGATCGTTTCATTTACTCTTATGTATAAATTTATCTCTTCTCTAAATTATATTCTAAATTTATCTCTGACGTTATTAAAATCGTATTCATTCGGGAATCGAATGGTTTATTGTTATTTTGAGTTACTAATTAAAAAGCTTAAGAAATACCAATTTGATGTTGCGATGTGTTTAAGAGAAATGCGTTTGATAACTATTTTTCCTCCCAAGTAGGGTTGACGGTAGGCAGGCGGCCGGCCGTAAAAGCTTAAGTTTATAAAACCTTGTGTGCCGACCCTACGTGAGTGGGAGAAGGTCAGGAAGATGATGATAAGTTAGGTCAATATTTTTCTATGTTAATATTGGCAATATTAAAATTCATGCTAAAGTCTCCCGTGAGCTACAATATAATCAAAATACTGTTTTTTTTTTAATATTAATTGTTTAGAAAAACTCTTATATTTTTTTCACAAAACGCAAACATATTTTGTCGATGCTCATTAGATCGTTAAGCGCTTTCAAATAAATAAAGTTCCCTTGCGAGTTACGAGTATATTTATTTTCAGGTCTGTTTAAATCAAAAACTAAATATAATATATATATATATATCTTTGTAACACTTTCCACTTTGTAACACCTTTCCGTCAATATGTTGTCGACTATTTTATTATCGACAAACAAAAGGTCAAGGTGACTATATCAAGGTCTGTATATTAATATGAAACTCGGAACGAGTGCGGTTGTAATTTGTTGCGCTATTGCAGACCTTCCACACAACAAAGCTCATTTATTTTTATACAGACTTGACAACAAACGTTGATTATACGTAGGTATGCTAAATCGAAATCCCTGGATTCGATTCTCAACTACAGTAGAATTATTTTGTTACCAATATTAAGATACGAATGCATTCAATAGAAGAAGGCAACAAATGACCTAGCTGCTACCTGATTTCGCTAAAATCGCGAATCAACTGCTGGCTATACATAATAAGTAAAAAGGTCTTAGATGTGTGGCCTATCTTTATGGAACAGAGGGGAGACGAACCGAAAAAAGACGTTTCTCTTTCCTATAGCAACCCACTAAATTCACTAATTCCCATCCTTTCTTTATTACTTAAAGATGGGAAGCGAAACGCTTGAATTTGATCTTTAGCATCAGATGTTTTTGTTTTGTTTTTGGAGTATAAATTCACAGTTATACATACTTTATATCTAGCTAATGTATTCGTTGTAGCTGACATGTAATTTATATATATTGTTAGAATAAGGCAAAGTTATAGTCCAATTATTCCCGAAATGGTTGATGTAATCTTATAACAAACTTCGGACGTAATAGGCTCATATTTATACAATAGTGTTTGCTTGATTTATGATGAATGGACGTTGTTATGTTTGTTATGAATTGGATACAACTAAAGTAGGTCAACAGCGTTATTTGGAAGTCAAAATTTAATGACAATGGAAAGTAAGGTTTTATTTATAGTCCAGAAGTCGGTAGTAATAAGCTGTGATGTAGTTTATGAAGCATATTATATGAAAGAGTAAAAGCAAAGGAAACTGATTACTGTATGAAAATAGTACATTTTTATTTAGTTTTACATTAATTTCCACTTTTCTCTATGTTTCACTAGTTGTCGCCCCCGTCTTGGGCCCATGTTTTCTTCCAGACTATGTTCTACATTTGTGCCAAATTTCATCAAGATCCGTTGAGCCGTTCCGGAAATACTTTCAAACAAACATCCTAAACATTCGCATTTCTAATATTAGTAAGATTACATTTCACTTCTTTCATAAAATTTAAAAAAAGGAACACGTTTTTGTCCTTCAAATTTTCTTGTAAGCTGCGAATGTTTTTAATTCAACCCACACAGAAGTCTTAATGGCATGTTAGTTTAGGAACGGCCACAAATTACAGCTGCGTCTATACGGCTCTATATTTACTTAACCCTCGCCCTGCCGGGGCGCTGCGACCATGACCTTCGTTTACGAAGCTGAAAAACTCTTAGTTACCGACCTTTTAATTGAATCAGTATGTTTCTATTGTGAAAAACAAATTATTTTTTTACTCACTTTTATCAATAACTTCATCAAATTGAAAATATAGTTAATCAATAAAAAACCGAAGCTTTTCATAATCCGCAAGAGTATGCAAAATTCTAGGTTATTAAACCACTTTAATGTGACATTAGGTAACCAAATAACATTGAGAACGGATATTTAAAGCAATGATGTGACTTTGTTGCTTTTATAACATTAAGATGGTTGTTATTTCAGCAAACGCCACGACAGGAACGCAGAGTCTGACTGCGGCTAATGTTCCTCTATCGTTGCGTGAATCTCGTATAAGGAAATTGTTATTGTGACAGCGATTTACGACAGTGTACTGCCTTAAGTCTATAAGGAGGTTAAGGTTCCATACTCATTTATCAGTTTATAGTCACATAAACGTTTCATTGACTTATATAGACGTTTTAATATAATTTCTTTGACTTCAAAAATAATAGCAGTGAAACTTTGACTTCTGTGGGCCTAGCACGAATATTTGTGACTATCGACTTCGTATCGTCATCGTCAATTACGTCGAAATAAGTACGAGATTTGCACGCTGCATAAACGCTGCACATTATAAGAAAAATATTCTCGGTAACGACACAATGACAATTGTCTCAAATATTCGTGCTAAGTTCACTGAAGTTAAAGGTCGAATCAATTTGTTTCATAAAATTGCTGAACAATTCTAATAATTGTTAATATTGCATGAGTCATCACAAAAGTGAATTCAAATAATTAAATTGCTGTCAGTCGTATTTTAAAGGCCACAGTTATTAAAATATCGTTCACTGCAATATGCACATTAAAAAAATTCTACCGTGAATTTACTTTTCCTGTTGATTATTTATTTATTTATTGAAGGCATACTTGCATATATTATAGTACCATGCAGTAGTCATTCTACAAGAAAAAAAAATAGAGATGAATTTATAACCTCCTTTTATTTGAAGTAGACTAAAAATAATATTTTGTGGATGATTTAGAGACTGATTGGTCATATTTATGTTTAAAGCAAAAAATAAGCAATACATTAGTTCTACATTTTGTTTTTTTTAAACAGCTTTTTGCTCTAACAAATAAAAAATATAGTTTTTTTTTGAGAGAGCATAAATGAGACATTTAATTTGGAAACTTGTTAGTTGGGAATTAGAAGAAATTTTTTGATTCTGGCATTTGGAAATATTAAATGTCATGAAAGGATTTCTTTGCGTCAAAGTTTTGAGTTTGCTTCAGATCTGAAGTTATTACGAAGTTTAAAGTACTCGTGAATACAAAACTCTTGATTTATTTGTAAAAGGATTCATATAATCACATGTTTTTAAGATTCTGATCATAATGCAATTATCAATAACGTTATAGATAAGTAAAGGAGCGATTTTTCTATTTCATTTTTCATTCACCAGTTGCACTTGATGGACACCGAGGGTTTTTTTTTAAAAGGAAAAAAAGTAAAGGAGTGTTTTTTTATTTTTTTTTGTCTAGCATAGACTAAAAAGGACTATTTTTTCACATCTATTATTTATTTTTATCTACACTCAATTTATTTAAATCTTGTTACAAAAGTAAACAAAACTTAACTGTTCAATCTCAGTTATTACACTAATTCATATACATTTTTCACTGTTTTTTTCTTACGAAACAAACCAAAAAGTAGCAGAGCAAAGTAAATAAAAAAAGGAAGGAACGTCGGATTGTTTGGATTCAATTACTGAAAACAACAATACTGCAAGAGAGACGAGCATCGATGTGAAATGAAATTACCAAGAAGAGTCCTCTACGTCTGATTTAAAAGGAAACTAGAGTGGGATTTTGTTCATTGATTTACTGAGTGAAAAAAATGAAATGGATACATTTAAACATAGAAAAGTATACATACATACTGTAGTAGGCAAATAGAAAGATACTTAACAAGTATTAAGCTTTGAATATGTTTTTGTAATCTTTTAAAAGATAAATAAAGTTTTTAAAACTTTGACAAAATATTACAAGTTAGAACGTTTTTAATATAGAGCTTTATAAATTTTTTATTAATTTTATCTAACATTTAAATAGTTGAATTAAGTAAAAATTTAAAATACAAATAGGTCTATTTGTAAACTCAACAAATACAGTTAAATAAATGAAAAAAAAAATATAATCTGGAAAAAAAATATTTTGCGGCGCACGTACACTCGGCCAGCGAATGCCGCGGCTTTTCATCACAATTTACAAAAGGCGTAATCAAGGAAATTGCAAAATATGTAAATGTCGGCGGTAGAGGGCGCTGCAAGGTTTCAGCGACGATTCAATTGCAAATTCCCGTAGTCGAAGCCTTGACACTACGATTCGCAGATTGCATTTTATTATTCCATTACTCTGTGTCAACACTTTTATGCTTCTTACAATGATATTGATCAGTAAATTAAACGATGTTTGTTAAATACGAGATCTCTATAATTTATTATACTTTTTAGATTTTATGGTTAATTTTTTTATTGTAAATTCAGACTTTCAATAATGTTCACGAATTTGCTTACGAAAAGGTAAAATTCTTCTTTTCAGCAATATATACATTTTCAATTTATAAACTAAAAAAGCTTTTTTTAACTGTTAAATACGTTGTGATTTAAAAAAATCCACTACAGCCGTTCGCCAGATTAACATAAACTATCAAGCTAATTGCAAATAATGCAAATGTGTTCCGTGTGATGTGGTCATCTCGCCGACGTCCCTATATGCTAATCGAGACGGTTTCTTAAGTGAAATTAAAATAATTTATTATTTAATCAAAATAATTTTACGTATAGGAAACAATTAAATAAAATCTGATAGCAAACAAAACAATATATTAATAATAGCTGTCGCCCGTAACTCCGTCCGCGCGGAATTAAATATAATACCTTAATTAGTAGCCTACGTGTTCTTTCAGGCTATGTTCAACGTAAAATTTCAGCGAGATCAATGCAGCCGTTCTGGAGATACCTTTCAACAAACATCCATCCATCCATCCAAAATTACGCATTTATAATATTAGTAAGATTAGACACATATTAACATGTTTGAATACAAACATTTTGGGAGTAGAATTACATCGTGAGATTAAAACGTAACAGGAAGGAATTAAAATTTTAGAAAAGGTACATTTTTAAGTACATTTTCATATATTTTGAATAATCAAACCATATTATTTATTGGATTTTAGCTTGGATAAAATAATGAATTAAGTAATATTAAGATTGAATCTGTGTGTACATAAATCTTAGTTGCATAAGTTGAGTTGCGAGCAATTACCAGTGCTATCTGGCTCGAGGCGGTTTAACCTACACACACATATCATGTACACCGTACACACACATCTCTGTAGAATGATTAATAACGCAATTTGGTGCGCCGCGTACCTTAATCGTGAAACTTTGCGCTCCCCTTCAAATTGCTTAACGTATGTTATTCAATTTTTTAATATACCAACCTAATATTACGTTACGTTATTTTATCAATTCTTATTTTCTAATATCAAAAATGCGAGTTTTTGGATGGATGTTTGTTGTCATCAGAGTCATCTCAGAACAACGGATCTGGATGAAATTTGGCATGGATATAGAACATAGTCTAGAAGAACACATAGGCTACTAAGTGTTTTTTTTATTTCGCGCGGACCGAGTTGCGGACGACAGCTAGTCTAGATATATAAATAAAATTGGAGTGTGTGTATATATATCGAAAACTAAAATTCATATGACGGGACTATGACAGGATAGTACCTGCACGCAGGAATATTAAAGGCTATTTTTTTAATTATGCGCTAAATAAGTTGCGGGCAACAGCTAGTATATATTTTAAGACGCTACTAATCCACAATATGTGTACTACCACAATGGAAATTTCAATAAATTATCGTCGAGTAGTAGTTCAAATAACAATCGAAGTGTATAACAGCAATTACTCCCGTTTACGATACCTTTGAGTCATTAGTATGCAGATTGTTAAAGCCATTCCCGACTGGCTCGGGCCGACCCTGACCGCCCCGCACCGGATTATAGTAATCCAAATAATACCATTTCTCATCGTATATTGCGATGCTAGAGTACATTTAAGAGATTTACTGTTATGTAAAATGTTTGAAATTGGGTTATGAACTGTAGAAGTAATTTTAACCGCAGTATCGTAACGTTTGTTGATACAAGATATATATTTTGTATTTGTTGTTTGATGTACATGGGCCAGTTACGTAAAAAAATATAAATCTACACTAAGGAACTGTTTAAGGAATAATTAAATAACTCTAAGGATGGAAGTGAAAGATTTTTCTTAAGCGGAATAGGGAGGAGTCCTAAAAGAAGCTCTTTGTTTTGCACGATGCTGTTTGTGTATAAAATTTGTCTTTGTTTTATCTGGTACATTAAGCTGAGATCCTGGTGTACCGATGTGCGATAAAAGTTATCAGTTTAGTGGCGTTAAGTGCGCAATTCTTACTTGTTTTCGTGCGGTAATGTGACAATTTGGTTGTCTTTACGACCGGGATATAGCGGTAATATGTGGAAGTAAGCCGCAACACGTACGAGACAAAATGCTATCCTACTAGTTTTAATAAAAAGGTTACCGTAAAACTGCGATTTTGTAGTTTAAGTTTTATTAGTTTTAAGATAATTTTAAAATACCCAATATTGAAAATGCATCTTTAGGCGAGTTACAAAAAAAGTCGTCAATTAAAGAAACGCCATAAAAAAAACGAAAATCGGCTTAGTTGTTTAGCCTTTAAGCGTTTATAATGAAACTTGCATACAAACCCGTATAAATGAAAACACTTATACGCTGGAAAAATATAATCCCGAGGGTCAGAAAAACACGATGTGAATTTGTACATAATTATTACTATATTGTCGTTCAATTTTACTTTTAACTGTTGTTTATAAAGTGTAGCAGAAGATTTGTGCTACATTTTACGGATAGTACAATCGAGTTAGTGCGAGGAATGCGAACGGAATGTAAAGAGCCAACTTGACACAGTTCAGTTTACTGTTTGCTTCGGTTTGTACAAACCTGGGACCTGGACGATGGAAAATATTTTTTTTAATCACTTCAAGGCAATTAGTGGTGTAATTTTAAAACTGCAGGGGGAATGGCAAGAAGTTTACGTTATAACAGTTTTTTCTTCCTTGAATAATTATAATAAACAAGAACAACATTAAAGGCAACCTGCTACAGAAAACTTTTTAACTCCAAGTTTACTGGACTACCGCATAAAATATCTGAAAGATATTAAATAAAGTTTAACGATTCTTATTTTCTATCGATTTATTTTTAGCCGACTTCAAAAAGAAGGAGGTTATCAATTCGACTGTTTTTTTTTTATGTGTGTTACTGCGAATCTCCGCCCCTGGTGGTCCGATTTTGGAAGTGCTTGCAGATGGGTCCCATTTTTTTGTTTACTTTTTTTATTAATACGTTTAATTAACAATTTTACGTATTAGAAACTACAAATACGTTTTATTATTTTTCTACTTTCTTGTATGACTAGCAAAAAATAAAATAAGTGCATTTGAAATAAGAACGAACTGATCTTTCGATATAACTGTGACGTCATAGTTCAAAAAGCGGGAAAAAATCAAATAAGTTCAGTATAACATTATAATAAACAATACAACTAGACAAGAATCATAGAGTTCATTTGATTTTAAGAATCTTTTATTACAGTACCAACTCAGTGAACGCAATCTGAACATGAGCTTTGGTCCATTTCCGGTGCACTGAAGCGGCACAATGGCAGGTAATTCAGCACATATCCACTCAAAGCTCGAGACGGAACTATCCAGTGAGGTCGATTACAGACAGGAAGCTAACGTCTGGCTGACGGACCTTTAATAAAGGTCTATGACCTACCTACTGTATACTGAATTATGTAAAAAAGAATAAATTTACTAAGAGTAACATGTATAAAAATCGCATTTAGATAAAGTTGGAAGTCAATGACCTATATAATATCTAGTGAATGCAGTGGCTAACCTTGTTTCAGCTTTCGTATAAGATTCTTGTGATAGAGTTATTGTAGATGTTATATAAAATAACTCTACCACTTCATTATACGTTGATTTAATATTGATTTTATTTTCTAATAAGTCCTTTTCAAAAACCGCTTTACTTTTCACGCAACTTTACGTCGTTGTCCTGATGACGTCACCCGACACACAATTTTTGTAATAAATCTTTTAAAAGACATAAATTAGATGGAACCTTGCTTAACTTTTTCTCGAGTTTTAGATTACAATTTCTCTATCTAAAACCGTATGGAAATAGATTCGTTTATTATTAATAATATTTGTGCTAGATTTATATCGAAGTATTTTAATGATATTAGTTGAAATAATATTTCTTAGATTTATTTTTAATGAGATATTGGAGTTGTAAGGAAAGACCTATCATTTGATTTAGTATCAAAATAGATTTTGTTAACAACAAGTAATTGTAACGCAAATAAGCGAATATTATTCTACTTGTTTTAGTAAACACATAACTTAGTTGGTCGATTTTTTACATTATCTAGTTTTATTTTTATTTTGGTATAAGTATATAGTTTAGTAGTTTTAACATATTATTAATAGTTTTTAAATATTAAATAAATACATAATACAAAAAACTTGGTTAATAACTAAGTTATTATTAGTATTTTTAAGTTGTGACTATTTATTAAAATATCATATACCTTATTGTTTTTCAAACATTACATATTATATGTGACTTTCAAAATATCATTTAAAACTGTAGCTTTCTTTCACTATCGCTGTAAAGTAAATTCTGTATTTGTACCTGAATTTTATACATAAGATGCAAGTAAGTAAACATAGTTGGTACATATAGTAAAGTATAGGTGAGGATTAGATTTGCGCGGGCGAGTGCGACACGTAAGGAATATGAAATGAAGGCATCGGCAATGTTCAATGTTATTCGTAACGCGTTTCTATTGATTTCACTATTTTAAAGAATAGAATAGAATTTTAATGTAACAAGAAAAAAATAAATTAGAGTGAGTGAAGTGAACATGTATCACTAATAGTAAAGGATTAGCTCCGAAGATAGGACTAAAATAAGTAATAATTGAATGTAGAATGTAGTTAAGTTAAAGGTGAAAGTGATAAGTGTTTTTGGCTGTGGAATCGCCATATAACATTAAAGTGTATACTGTAAGGTGGATGAAAATAAACTGCTTGATTTCTGTAGAGGCATCGTAGAAGGTTCGCTACGTCGTAGACTCACATAAACGATAAACCCTTGCTAACAAGGATGCCAGTTTCCAGAACTACGCGTTGTGTCTATTTCCTGTGATTTCACAGCATATGTGATCTTTAAGTGAAAAAAATGCAAATTGAAATTTGTTACATTTTGTATGTAAATAAGACTAATGTAGTTTATGACTTTTTTCAAATGTTGAAGGAAGTAATCAAACAAGCAGGAACTTTAAATGTGATAATCTTTATTATCTCTGCTACAACCGGGTACTAAGCCGTTTTAATAAAATTTATCTAAAGTAAACTAAAGTCTTCAAACGGATATTATTATATTAAACTATTAAGATAAAATGTTCGAAGTTTGCAGTAGCTTATTATAATGACGTCTTGTTAAAGTTTTAACTTTAAAATTATAAAATACTTTAGCGGCGGTGCATCTAAAAAGTAAAGTTAGTTTATACTCTAAGAGGAAATGATTAATGAGTCCTTTTACTGTATTATTTAAACTTTACGTGATATTAATTAAAAATGGAATATCTATATATATAAAAGAAAGTCGTGTTAGTTACACTATTTATAACTCAAGATTGGTCGAACTGATTTAGCTGAAAATTGATGGGGAAGTAGCTTAGAACCAGGAAAAGGACATAGGATAATTTTTACCCCGTTTTCTATTTTTTTTTTATTCCGCGCGGACGGAGTCGCGGGGTAAAAGCTAGTTAAAGATAAATAAAAGGACATCGGGAAGATATATAATAAGAAAAAATAGCATCAAATGTAATGAATGAAATTTTCCTGTCGAGGTTAAGTTACTAATTACAAAAAATGGGGGACGAAATCTTATACATTATTATTTTACACATAAATAGAATTCACAATTGTATTTTCCAACGTTTATCAATGTAATTGAGCGTTCACAGATACGCAAATCCTTCGCATTAATTACCAAAGCAATAAACTAGAAGCAATCGCAATTACAATTGAAGCAATAAGTCCGCATTACGATACCTCTGAGACATTTAGCATGCGGGCCGCGGCTGAGGGATCGATTGCGCCCCACACGGGCCGCTACTGAGGGTAGATTGCGTCCTCCACCGGGCGGTTGAGCCGCCTCAGGATCCTTTAACGATTTATCGACGCGATGCTGTCGGGAAGGTTTAAATAGTAAATTTTACCTAGTTTCAGTTTTACTTATAAAATAAATATAGTGATTTTTTTTTAAATACAATATAAAAATGTCGATATTTCTTGTTCACAAATCGTACTTGTTTCGCTATGGTGGACTCTCATTGTAGTACTGCTTAATGTTACTTAAGTTATATTCGAATATAAAACGTTTTTTGAAATACCCTTATTTATATTTCAACCCTGGAATATTTTGATATTCCCCCTTCACGTTTACGTAAACATTTTTGTGACATGCAAAAAAATGGCATTGTCAAGTAGAAAGCTGACCCAATTCTTACTTTTTGACCAAAATATGTCGCGTATTCATCAACGGTCACAGTAATTATTCCACTTTTAAAATTTTAAAAGGTTTTACGAATGAAGAGACCTTGGCCGCGGCAAGGGACGTATTAAGTTGTGCTTAAACATAACACCTGTAAGACACTCCGCTACAGACTGTTGAGGCGAACGGACGTGTTCGCTCGCCGCACATCTGTCGCTCCGCCCGACATTACGTTGAGCAATCCGCACCTGCGCGCGCCATAAAAGGTGCCGCCGTCCTTTGTTCGCGAGCCGATTGTGTCGGCGCAATTTTTATTGCGCCCGCCTTCTGGTAAGCGCTAATCCTAGTTTCTAGGTAGAACGTCGTAACGTCTATTGTTCCGCTAAGGAACTATTATTGCTCTGCCATCTGGCAAGCCATCTGGTTTCTTGGGATAGCGACGTCATTGTTTCCGACTTCGGGAACTGCGTGAAAAAAATTGTGAAGTGCAGTTTTCACTGCGCTGAGCAATTTCTTAATAATCGCAATTTTGAGAAAGGCTAGCGGATACCTAACGGTGATAACGAAGCTAGCTAGTCAGGCAGCCCCGTTCGCCTGCGTTTCCCCTTCAGGGAACCGCGTAATCCGGAAGGGACCTCCATCATTGGCCTTGGGTAGTGCCCTAGTCAACGGTGGTCCACGCTTGGCCTTTTAGAGCCCACGGGTAGCTTTAGTTAGACCTAAGTACACACCCGAGTGCACAATAAGATCGGCACTCGGACACACTAGGGCTTCACGTAGTAGGCACACATCCTCCCTGCTAAACCCAGCAGGGAGGGAGCTAGGGTCACACACCCCGGCGTTCCCACCGGGACAGCCTAATCTTATGGTATATGAAACTAAATAAATAGATTAATATGGCAGAAGCAGAACTCAGGGCCGTCTTCAACGCCCTTGAGAACCACTTCCCCGATGCCTTCAGGGCTGCTAAGATAGCGGCCCAAAACATCTCCCGTCCCGCTTCCCGGAGCTCTAACGCTTCCATGTCCGGCTCCGAAGCCACGTCATCCTACGACTCGGAAATGGAAGTAAGCGCCTCGTCTCCCTCGGACTCCAACGACGGTTTTACAACCGTTGAGAACAAAAAGAAACGGAAGAAGCGCCCCTCCTCCACCGCTTCTACGTCCTCGTCTCCGGTGCCCCTAAAAGCACCCAAACATATCCCCCTGGCTGAAGCCGGACTGGCTCAGCCCTCGGCAACACCCATCCCATCCCTTATGGCAAACCCTGTAGCGCCATGCACTGATGCCCCCGTATCCCAGCCCTCAACGGCCGCCTCTACATCTGTGACAGCGCAGCGCCCCGTAGCGGCCCGTGCGCCCCAAGACAAAAAGCCACCTCCGATCTATATCCAAGCCCCAGACAAGTGGCCGATGATCCAATCGGCCATGTCTAACAAATTTAAGGTTGTCGCTTCAGCTACTACTCAGGGCATTAGAATGCAGCTTGAGACTGCTGAAGCATTCAGATTTGTAACCCGATTCCTCCAAGAGAAGGAGGTGTACTATCACACTTACACGCTCGCCGAAGAGCGCATCCTTAGGGTTGTCATCAAACGCATCCCTAAGGAAATCCCGGTAGAAGATATAACCCAATCTCTCCGTAGCCAAAACTTCCCAGTCATTGCCGTTTACCGCATGACAAATAGGCGCACTAAATCACCAATCGATCTGGTACAGGTACACTTAGACCTGTCGCCCCTGGCTGAAGCCGGACTGGCTCAGCCCTCGGCAACACCCATCCCATCCCTTATGGCAAACCCTGTAGCGCCATGCACTGATGCCCCCGTATCCCAGCCCTCAACGGCCGCCTCTACATCTGTGACAGCGCAGCGCCCCGTAGCGGCCCGTGCGCCCCAAGACAAAAAGCCACCTCCGATCTATATCCAAGCCCCAGACAAGTGGCCGATGATCCAATCGGCCATGTCTAACAAATTTAAGGTTGTCGCTTCAGCTACTACTCAGGGCATTAGAATGCAGCTTGAGACTGCTGAAGCATTCAGATTTGTAACCCGATTCCTCCAAGAGAAGGAGGTGTACTATCACACTTACACGCTCGCCGAAGAGCGCATCCTTAGGGTTGTCATCAAACGCATCCCTAAGGAAATCCCGGTAGAAGATATAACCCAATCTCTCCGTAGCCAAAACTTCCCAGTCATTGCCGTTTACCGCATGACAAATAGGCGCACTAAATCACCAATCGATCTGGTACAGGTACACTTAGACCTGTCGCCCGAAGGGAAGGCCATTTTTGACGTAAAGTCAATCTGTGGCCTTAGCGGGCTACTAGTTGAACCGCCACGCAAAAATGGCCTACCCGGTCAATGTCACAAATGCCAGCTGTACGGGCACTCGGCCCGCAACTGTTTTGCCCGTCCTAGGTGCGTTAAGTGCTTAGGCGATCATGGCACATCGGATTGCTCTAGGCCGAAAGATAAATCCCTGTTAGAGGCTTTCGGAAAGCCCGCTTGCGTCCTATGCCGCGGTGATCATACCGCTAACTATCACGGGTGCCCGAAGGCACCAAAGCGAATTCAGCCGAGACCACAGCGACCCGCTAGGCAACTGCCAACAATTCCATCAGCCAACGAATTTCCACCTCTCCAACCATCGTGGAAAACTAACACCCCCGCATGGGGCAGTAACAGGCCCACCGCTAGCGCACCCGCGTGTAATACATCTACCGCGCCCATTGCTATACCGGTACCGATCAAGCCGGTGGCAATGCCTACGCCACCTAAAACGACAGGGAATCCGTTTGAATCCCTCAATCGTCTTTCAGGCCTCAACATGGAGGAAGTCTTAATGTTCGCCGACGAATACGAAAAGGCGTCAGGAAATATAGGGACCCGATTGTACTTAATTAAAAAGTACAAGCACATCGTTAGTGCTCTAGAACATAATTAGGCGCCTCGATGGCTGCAAACGCGCTAAATAATTGTAGTAATTCGTCTCTCGCGAGTAATAATGGCAGAGTCAAACCGCGTTCAATCATCGTAGCTTTCTACAACTCGAACGGTATTAGGAAACAACGCGACGAAATCCATAACTTCCTTCGCGATCATCAAGTCGACGTGTTACTCGTGCAGGAAACTTTTCTCAAACCGACTATGAGGGACCCGAAAGTCTCTAATTACAATATCGTTAGAAATGATAGGACCGGCGCCCCAGGCGGAGGCACTGTCATTTACTATAAAAGATCCCTGCACTGTGTACCGATTGACACGCCCGCGTTAACTCACTTAGAAGCCTCGATCTGTCAGCTAGCCATGACTGGCCATGCCCCCATTACGATAGCTTCGGTCTACCTTCCTTGTAGGTCAAGCTCAACCATAATACGCTCCGACTTTGAATCCCTTCTATCTCTAGGAGGAGCCACCATTCTTGCTGGGGATTTCAATAGCAAGCACATTCGATGGAACTCTACCAGAATCAGTAAACGCGGCCGTGAGCTTGACTCACTGTCGGACTTACTTGATTTTGAAATCATAGCGCCACTAGAGCCCACTCACTACCCCCACATACTGGGACACACTCCGGATGTGCTTGATATTGCAATCATCAAGAATATTAACCTAACCTTACGTAATATTGAGGTGATACATGAGCTTCACTCAGATCACCGACCAGTTTTGCTACAGCTAGGGCCCTCTGCACCGGCTGACCCCCCAATTAAGACAGTCGTTGACTGGCACAAACTTAGTGCCAGGCTCAAAGACATTAACTCCCCACATCTGAACGATATCCCCGACATAATTAATTCTGATAACGATATGGACGTCGCGATCGGCTCTCTAACAAGTCATATCCAAACCGCCATCAAGGACTGCTCAAGGCAAATGCCGGAGTCAGACAATCAACGCTGGGCACTACCACCAGATGCCAGAGACTTGTTGAGACGCAAGAACGCGGCTACCCGAGCTCACGATTTGTATCCCACTGAATCGAACCGAAAACAGCTACGTAAATTACAGCGTGAAGTAAAAACACGCATAGCTGCCATCCGGAACGAACGATGGGATTCAACGCTTCGAAATATAAAGCCATCACATTTAGCATTCTGGAAGCTTCCCAAGTCACTTAAAGGCGACACGTACTCAACGATGCCGCCATTGTCGCGCCCAAATACAACACCAGCTATGCTGGACGAAGAGAAAGCCGAATGTCTGGCTGACAGCCTCGAGGTCCAGTGTTCCCCCAGTAGTCTACCGGTAGACCCTGACCACCTACAGAAGGTGGACAGCGAGGTTGACCGGAGGAAAAACGAACCCCTTCTTGACTCAATTGCTCCGGTTACCAGCGATGAAGTCGAGAGTTTAATTAAAAATTTACGTCCACGTAAAGCTCCCGGTTCAGATGGCATCACCAATAGGGTGGCGAAACTACTTCCCATTGCCATTATACAACTTCTTGTAGCTATTTTTAATGCGGCAATGACTAAAGGCGTCTTTCCTAGCGAGTGGAAGGACGCCGAAGTCATAGGGTTCCTCAAACCATCAAAGCCGCCTTCCAATCCCACGTCTTATCGCCCCATAAGCCTTCTCAAAACCTTTGGGAAGATTTATGAACGATTAATATTAGCCCGCCTTCGTACATTTATGGATAGAAAAGGGATGCCTATTGCAGAACAGTTTGGCTTTCGCGCCAAACATTCATGCACCAATCAAGTGCACCGCATAACGGAGCACATACTTATTAAACGCCAACGCGGCCTTAGCACCGGAGCTATCTTCCTTGACATAGCAAAAGCGTTCGATAAAGTATGGCACAACGGGCTTATATACAAGCTATATGAGTACGGAGTTCCCGACCGTCTCGTATGCATAATACGAGACTTCCTAAGTAATCGCACGTTTCGCTACCGCGTCGAGGGAGTGCGCTCTCAATTGCACCCCGTTCGAGCCGGGGTGCCCCAAGGTTCGGTGTTAGGGCCAGTTCTCTTTACCCTTTACACTAATGACATTCCCCGCGTAAACGGTGTAGAGCTAGCTCTATTCGCCGATGACACCTGCATATTCACTTCCGGTCGCAAACCCGATGCTATATGTCGACGTCTCCAAACCGCTGCCAACACACTTGGTGCCTGGTTTCGGAAATGGAGGATCGAAATTAACCCTAGCAAAAGCGCGGCGCTCTACTTTTCACGCCAGAAAGGAGCTGTTCTTCCATCCATTAAACTCATGGACAGCCCAATACCTTGGGAAGACCAAGTTAAATACTTAGGTGTCATATTAGACTCTAAACTTAACTTCTCCGCTCATGTGACCCGGGTCAGGAACCGCGCGGCTTTCATCCTAGGTCGTCTTTCCGCGTTGATTAATAGAAAGAGTAAAATGTCCCTTCGGAACAAGGTGACACTCTATAAATCAGTAGTTCGTCCCGTCATGACATATGCTAGTCCGGTATTCGCGCACATCGCCCCGAAACAAATACATCGACTTCAGGTGATTCAGAATAGATTCTTGCGTAGAGCCACGGGAGCCCCGTGGTACATGCGCAACAGCGATCTACATATAGACTTGGACTTGCCCACCATTGCCCAACACCTGAAGTTGGCGTCGCGTCGTTATTTTGACTCTGCCGTCGGTCATCCTAATCCGCTTGTTGTAGGTGCCGCCACCTACAATCCAATCGCGCTCGGTAAGTTTCGTCGGGATTATCGTAGACCTAGGCACGTTCTTGACTTTCAAGACGATGCAATTACTATCGCCCAGGCTAAGCTCAAACATCACAAACAGATCACACGCCGCAGTCGATGTCGGCTGCGACAATCATTCTCGCGATACGGCCTCATAGCAGGCAGGTTTTCTCCTATTAATAGTAGAAGCGTTGCTGGAGTTTCTTCCGCCACTTCTTCTCCCAGCGCTAACGCTTTCCGAAGTGGTAGTAATGTTAGCTGTATTAATAATAGCAATCAGATAATAGCAACCGATCAAGCCGAGGTTCGGCCCTCTCGGGCACCCTTGAATCGGAATGCTAAACGCGTAATAAGTGACAGCCCAAGCCGAGGTCCCCTCTCGGGGGCCCTTGCGCCCAGTCACTCCATGGAGCGTCCACCGAAGCGACCTAAGAGCTCGGTGACCTCCCAATCCGGTAATAATAACGAAGTAACAGCCCGAGCCGAGGCTCCTGAGGGAGCCCTCGAGCCTAGTTACTCTTAAACGAGGTTTAGGCTAAGAGCCATCTGCGCCCGGCCACCTCAAGCCCGGTGAAACTGTAAATGCCTCCTCAAGGCAAACAGTGACTACTCAGTCACAACAAACAACACCTGTAAGAGGATTTTTTTTGCTCGCTGAAAATGTTAATTACACATTAGTGATAATAATGACAATAATTCTAAATAATTAGTAATTTTGTGAGATGACACAACATGCATATTAATAGTAACTAGCAGTTTTAATTTTAAAATCTAGTAATAATAATAATAATGGTCGCTTAGTTTGTTTTGAAATTAAAAAAATCCAGACGTTCTTTACTTAAATTAATTTAAATTATGTTATTAAAAATAATCAATTAGTACAATGTTTCAAACAAGCAAGCGGGGACGAACAGTAAGAGGATATACTTTACCTACACGTCCCCTCCACCGTCAATTCATGTCCCCTTTCCATCCTAATATACTTTATCTTTTTGTACCAGATAAGGCGCCGTCGGAGGCGACGTTCCGCGGTGCCGAGTTCCTCTCGTACGACCTGACGCAGACCGGTGGCGAGCCTATCGTTAGCGCGCAGGACGCCATCTCTCTGTACTTCAAGACGCGACAGCCCAATGGACTGCTCTTCTATACAGGTATACTATTAAATAAGTCAAATTAAATATACGACAAAGATGGCAGACAGGGAAGACATGACAAGGGGATCTAGAATCTGACAGTAAGTCTTTGCAAAGTGAATTTAGGTGACAATTTACTTTTACTTCTTAATTAAGGACTATTTTAAACACCATATTCAATCAAGCTTAGTTCTTCTGAATCTGATCATATGTTCTGTTCTGGTTTCTATTGGTTTCATGTGATTACTATTCGAAGATCCTCTTTAACACTATATATGAATCAACTATTTACACAGCCCCAAAGTGACGGCTTAATGTCTTCTCTAGGTTAACGATGTTAGGTCATTTATCTGTATTTCTTCACCAGGCCATGAAGCAGATTATCTGAACTTGGCCGTACGTGACGGAGGTCTCTCACTAACAATGGGCCTTGGCAACGGCAAGCAGGAGATGCATATCAAACCGGCGAAGACGAGATTCGACGACCATCAGTGGCACAAGCTTACTGTGAGAAGACGGATACAAGAGGTAACAATGTATTCCTTTAGCTGCAGCAGTCGATTACTAATGGAGAATCTTATTGCTGCAAATAACAACTGTCAAACTACAGCTATCAAATTTAGTTCCTTGATTCTGGCATCTTGTACTCTTTACAAGTTATCATAAAACCAACTTAAAAAAAATTACATTTCCTGAAAACAAAGTTGTTATAACTACCAAGAGTTTTAGGAAGGAGAATGCTCTTAATAATTAAAGATTAAAAATTCTATAAAGTACTTTATCTAGTATTACATAATAGCTTAAGAGAACTAGGCGATGTATATTTCTTTCATGATCACTGACCTGACGTGTAACTTTCTTCTAAGTTAAAAGCTAAGTCAAAGTAAAACCTTGACCTTTGTCTTTATTAAAAATGTTAAGATTTTTTCGTAGCATGTTCTAGAAATGCTTAGAGTTATTAAAACACGAGTACTTTAAAATGAAAGTTAGAGGTTAAAATTACAGAGAATTACAAAAAAGAGTTTAAAATAGTACGATATCAATACAAAATACGACTGCAAAGAATTTGGTGAATTTGCTTTTAAACTTTGTATTTGATGTGAATCTAAAATGTAACTTAGTGTATGAACAATTCTAACTTAGTGTAATAAATAAATGATCAAAGCCTACAGTTTGAGGTTAAGTGAACAGCGCGAGCGCAAACTTAGTAATTTATTTATACAGCCTGCGCCACGCCAGTATCTATACATTATGCAACTTGAATACTAGTCTGACGTATTGAATGACTTCGATTGTATATTTCTGTCTGACTCTCTGGTATATCTAATTTGGCTATTTCAGTGTTTACGAGACTACACTAACGTAGCGTTGAAATTATTAATGTAGCATAATTGATTATTTAAACTTATAGCTTTTTCTTTCACAGTAATTTTATTTTCGCCAAAAATCTTATACATTTATATTAGTTTCTTGCAAATAATTCTGTACCTTTGTTGTTAAATTTTTACGTATTCATTTAAATACGAGTATTTGTTAAATTATAAGACTAAAGTACAATTTTACATAAAAAATACTAAAATCAAATGTTAATTTCCAAAGGTTACACTTTCAAAGTGTTATCAGATCAGTATTTGATCTGCATTTGGATACAAAAACGATCCGCCTACGATTTTATTCAAAATGTAGTCTTGATCGGAATAAATTTGAATTTCAGATGATTTTATCACGGTAACAACAATATATTGCTTTTAGAACGGATGTCCGTTAAAATGTAGCAAAAATGGAATTGATACAAACATTACTATTTTATTTATATACAATACGACATTATTCAGATAAGAAATTATAACTTGTAAGCAATTTAAATAAGTAATAAGGTACTATAAAAACTTCAGGTTTTTAGGCACATAAAATTATGCTAACTTTTTTTGGAATAACTGCCAAACTCTTATTCTAATATATTATATAAAAATACTTAACTATATAAAAGTGTTCACTTATGTATAAAATTCCTGTTTTCAGATTACGCCGTTTACAAGCTTTTGTCGGGTAAGTAAATATTTTATTCTGTTTACTGATTTAAAATGTAGCTATATTAATGTCTTATTTTTCTAACAAGCTAATACAAACACTTTTTAATCGCATTCGTGTCACAAACAAAGATACTAAATTATAGGAATATCCTTTCTGAGAGAAACTTATTTCATAAACGGCGACGAGCACGTTCCATGAAATTTGTTTCAACAGGATATTGCTCGTAAAATATATCGGAAAAATACTGTCCAAGGCTACTTCGGTAAGTCGCGCACAGATGTTAGCAAGTGGCCTTAAGGCGGTAATATATCGTTTCGATACAAATACTCCGCTTGTTTGAAACATTTATAAGTCATTGCTTAGGTTCTAGTTAAATTTCTTTGTAGATACTAAGAACTTTGGAGATACTAAGATATTATTTTGTGATGTTTGTAAGAAAAATTAAATACCGAAAATTGGTTACTTGTTTCAAAGTATGTTGTTTACTTTTTGTTATAATAATTATGATATAAATAGTTACCTATTAGGGTATCACTTTTAAGAATTTTAATTTTGTTCTAACTGCCGCACGCACAGTCATCAAATCGATTAAAGATCTCATAGTGAAGATTTCTTCACACTAAATCTCCATTCGCTTTATTTATTATAATGTGAAAAAAATTGGCTAATATTTATTAATTTACTAACATCTCTTGTAAGCTCCTCCACTAAGGCTCTAGGCTTGTACTAAGATACGGTTTCCGACAGTTGTTTGGCGGGATTCGAACCTTTGACTATGCCTATGATATATAACCCATGATTATGCTATTAGCGCCAAATTAAAAATGTGCAAGTTACCATCTACCCTAAATATTTAGCGATTAGCAAATTTTGTTTACATAAAACTACACAGTAAAAAAACTTTGGTGCAGTTCTAGTTAATAAATTCTTCCACGTTGTGTTTTGATAAAGTTGTAAGACAATCATGAAACTCGTACGTTCGAGGATAATGCTCGATGTTATTAAACCATCCCCTTATAAGGCTGCCATCAAAAATGAGATTATTTTTCCTTCAAAAGCAATTACTGATGTTCCTTAAAAAACATATTATGTTTTATGTATACTGCGGTTGTTCGAAAACGAGCTTAGATAAGGTTTCTTAAAAGAACATGATTATATTTTATGATTATTACAATTTTTAGATTAAGTATTTTAGTTCAAAAAGGAAACTATTAGATATGCTAGTAAACAATGTTATTCCTAACAATTACATAGTTTGAAGATATAACTTCATAATTTAGTAATGAGAAATTAAATAAAACAAAGAATAATAACACGACCACACACAAGACAGGCGTGAAGTGGAAGCAATTCCGCGTACAGTCTTATGAGTGTAGTGCTAGAGTTCTAATATTAGCTCTCTTTCTCATCCCACCTTTTTATTGTGAGGAAAGGATGGACAGGGGATGGGGATTCGACGGTGGAGGTGACGTATAAGAAGGGGAAACATTCTATCTCTATATATAATAATATAGATTTAGGAGGTGTCCGTCATTTTTCACGTTTTCTCCATTTATCCTAATTCAGAACTTTATCAGTTGTATGTATATAAATTTGAAAGTATAAGTTTTATGTATAAATTGTATTTGCAGGTGTCGGCTGTAGTGGATGACGTGTACTCGGAACATTCCCACGTGGCCGGCTCCTTCACAATGCTGGCCAGCTCCAGGGCTCATGTTGGAGGATCGCTAAATGCTAGAGCACTTCCCGGCGCTAGAGTTCATACAAACTTCATCGGCTGTTTGAAGAAAGTAAGTTTTATGCCAACAAGAATAGGATTTAAAATTGCTTGTGATTATTCGATATAATTTAAACATATTGTAACTAACTTATATAGAAACGGCTAAAACACTCACGTATATATATCCGGTGTCGTCACCGACTAGTTTCGAGCCCTACGGGGGCTCTTCATCAGGGTGAGTGGGATTGGTATTATTTCGCGGACGCGGCCCGTCGCTCACTATATAAGTTCTATATAAGTTAGTGATAATGTCTCACGAAAGTTTGAATAACATATTGTAACTAGTGTAACTTCCGTACTCCAAACGGTCTGTAGTTACTAAGAATAACCCTACCCTTACGTTATATACAATACATATATACACTATATATATACAATATGATCATTTAAATACGGAATAAGAAGTGGCTTACATCATTCCAAAAAGCTTTTCAAATGAAACAAAAGACGTCGACCAGTAGAGACTAAAGCTAGTGACGTCATTAGTAACAACTAGTTCAAATTTCTTATTTCTTGCAGGTGGAGTTCTCAGCAGACACTTTGAGACTGAATCTAATAGACTTAGCACGCACTGGCAGCAAGCTGATTGCAGTTACTGGCCGGCTGGAGTACGCTTGCACCGCCACAGACTCCGCAGACCCGGTTACATTCAGCACTAGGGATGCACATTTGGTATGCAATAATTATTGTGTGATTTTTTATAATGGCCTTTAAGAGTTGTATGTGAGATATTAAAAGCCTCATAATATAGGTTACGACCTGCTAAGTATAAAGTATCAATTACTTTTGCTGTGAATCCATTGAATAACAATTAGATTTCTTCTTGTTAAGAAAATTGTGAGTTTAGAGTTTGTTTGAGTCTTTATAGATTTTAATAGATGAGAACCTTATAACCATATTATATTAATTTAAATTAATGAAATAAACAAATAAATTAAAATTTACCTTAACTGTCGCATTGAAAATTCGGACAATATATTAGTCAACAAAGGTAAACAAACAAAGCGTTTTTTTGCAATATTTTCTTGTAGTTCATTCGAGTTACTGCACGCTTCGGGCCCTAGAGTTTGATTGAATAACCGGAGTGGCTCCGGCGTGATTAGATCCGACGACCATTATTGGATTTGTGTCCGACAATCGACTGGTCGCAGAACTCGAGTACGTTACTCTGATGACGAATTATTGGTTTTTATTCCTGCACTTAAATCAGTTTAGGTTGGGTAGACTTCTACTATAGTAGACTGAGCTAGTGTACAAGTTAAATGATACGGTTTATACATAATCTTACTAACATTATCGATGTGAAAGTTTGTATGTATATATGGATGTTTGTTGGAAAATATCTCCATCACGGTTCAACGGATCTCACTGGAATTTGCCACAGTTGTATATCAATAAAGATGTGGCAATATTATTGAAATATAGGTGTACATTTTTTACATAAATAGCTTAAGATATTTGATTTAAGATTGTTGTAACCTCGATCTATGCTTGAAAGTATAATGCCAATTTGTGACATCGCAATTTGCCTCAAATTGGTTCAATAAGTTACTTTGACGGCTCATAAATCATTCTTTCGACCCAAATTTTCTCGTATCCGAAAGTGTTTCTATAATGACTGTAATCACTGTTTTACCATTTACGCTGAGGTTAAAAGAGAACTAATTTAATACTTGATAAAATGTAGAAATGAAGGATTATATATTAGGTTTTATATTTCTTTTATTTCTTTTATTTCTTTCGTATATTTTTGTATATACCTTAAAAAAATACATAGAATGTGAAAACGCATGATATTTGAACGGATCGGATCGAAAGTTTAATGTTTTACTAACATCAAATAACTTTATGTCAGTTAGATTTGTTTCTTTCGTACCTAAGAAGTCTTGCGTGACAGTTTTCGAGGTTAATAAGCTATAACTTCGAAAATTACATTTAACTTCAAAAATTGCATTAAAAATAGCAGAAGCTTAAAAAAATATTAAATTGCATTGGAATGTTGCAGTTATTAGTTTAATAACAATTTAACCTTCACCGCAATCCTCAGCTGTACGGCTTTACATTTTATATTGCGCTAGAAATATTTTTTATCGTTCCATTGATCTTGAAACTAATAACGCTCCGAAGGACTCGTGCGAACGAACCTACAAGGTCGCTCCAACTTATAATTGGCTTAATGATTTTAATTCTCAGTACTCCGATATAACTTCTACTGTATTCGAATCTAATTGCTTTCACCTGGCGATCATTATTTTTAAATATTAACGATTTGTTTCGATGATGTCAACTTCTTGTATGAAATCGTAATTCGAAAAAGGAGACCACATAGTCACTACATGTTTAGAATACCGTTGATGCACAATTCAGAATTTCAGAATAAAACTATTGATTAATAACTAATGACAGAAGTTGTATTTTAATTTAAGAAACTAATTTTGTCAATATTTCGATGATTGCAGATTTTACCAAAATGGGAGGCGGTGAAGACAGGAACTATATCATTCAAGTTCAGAACGAATGAACCGAACGGTTTGATACTGTTCAACATGGGCGCGAAGCCACCAAGGGTAGGTTGCACGGTAAGGGGTGAAGCTTTTGGGGTTGAATCGAAACCATTAAAGACAGAGCATAAACATTACTTCGTCTTCGAAACAGTTGTCACAGATATCATGTCAGTCGATAATATTTTGTTCATGGATGTACAGGAGATTGCCTTAATGCAGGATTAAGGAGTCTTTAAACATTATATTGCTATCATTGAAAAATTAAATGTAACCCATGAGATTATACCTGTAGAAGTAATAAAGGTGTTGTTTATGAATGATAAAAGATTCCTTGATTTAATAAAAGAAGTAAAAATAAAGCAAACTCTTGTCTGTCATGAAGCTGTGGATAAATTTGTTAACATTTTCGATAATTTAGCTATTTTAGAATATTTGAATGGTAACATATTTGTAGATGAAGAAACATTATCCACAGTTTGAACTGCATGGTAGGTAGACAGGGAATATCATTAAAAAAACTCGTGATTCACAGCTATAGGGGAATTTGTGTATGGTACCTTATAAAGTTTCACCCACTTTGAAGCGTCAAGTGTTTTGTGTTTATCTGTATTGATGTGCACAGTAGACCCCTCGCACAGAATAATTTGTTAATCCCAACACTAAGCAAATAGGAATAGCTAAGGTGGAGTTTTGATGGAATTTTACCAATCCAAGCTTTTAGAAGGCTTTATTATTACATACACAAATTCACATCACGGATATTTAATTTAATGTTGCATAATTTTTAATCTAAACTTTTTATATTTGAAAATTATTACCTGACAGTTTTTGATATTACTTTAGAAGTATGTTAGATAGTTTGCCTAAAGCCTGGTGTTTATAGTGTCTAACTAATTAGTGCTTTGGATAACCACTAGTTTGCACACAATTTCAGTTTTTAGCTTAATTGAATGTTAATCCTTTAGTTTTACTAAATTTCTTTTTAATAATCATATAAAGATTTTAGTTTATTAATTGCTTTTAGATGTATTATTTAGCAATGTAAAAATTATGTAACAAAGCAGACATATTTTATGCAAAAAAAAATATATCTTAATCTACAAGTTACACACTAACTCGATTTTAATTGCACTGCACTCGAATCTTCGTTATTAAAGTTATAAAAGTATTTTTTAGTATACGTATCCTTTTTTAATGTTGTTAATTGTTCCTATTTGTGATTTGTGAACGTGTGTCTTTATGCACTTCGTACTTCATATAAATCAGTTTCTTGTACATACAAGGCACTTACATTCTTAACGTTAAATCTTTAAAAAGTAAGAATTCTACTTTTATCCTCGCTTTTAGAAGTAACTAATAATAAAACAAGTTCTAAATGAAGTACATTGTGTAGGCGGATCTCTTCGCTGTGGAAATGTTGAATGGTTACATCTACGTGCACGTGGACCTGGGGTCCGGCGGCGTACGTGTCCGCGCCTCGCGTCGTCGCGTCGACGACTCACACTGGCACGAGTTTCTGCTTCGAAGGACCGGGAGAGACGGGAGAGTAACTGTTGATGGAGCTAATGCTGAGTTTAAAACGCCTGGTATGTTGGCAAACGTTCACGAGCGTTTTATTATTATAAACTATATCATGATCATTATATTTAATCAAGAGCTGTTTACAGGCTGTATATAGGCTGCGTTCTGAGGATATCGTGATACTTGTCTTGACACATGTTTGAAGTTGTTCACGATTTGAAACTCACAGTGACGGATCAATTTATAGACAAGTCACTTATCCGCAATACACCTTAGCTCTATTTTTCTTTATTATGTATAAAACATGTTGATTTATTTTTCCAGGTGAATCAAACCAGCTGGAACTAGACGGGCCGTTGTTTGTCGGTGGCTTGGGATCTGAGTATTCCGCGTCCAGGACCCCACCAGCGTTGTGGACGGCGGCGCTGCGTCAAGGATTCGTTGGCTGCATCCGAGATTTGGTGCTGAACGGAAAGCCTCAGGATCTGACGGCTTACGCCAGACAACAGGATTCAGGTCAGACGATAATAAAAAGATATTTTATTATGTTCACCTCAAAGTTCTTTAAATTGAATATTAATATTCCTTTTTAGCATCGTATTCTTCAATCTGCTATCATTGTTAAAATTAAAGCATTGGTTATTGTTTCGAAGACTTTTGGAATTCCTAGCAAACCTCTTGTTTACAGCGTCGGTGCGTCCAGCGTGTCACGTGCTGATGAAGCAATGTGTGAGCTCGCCCTGTCAGCACGGCGGCGTCTGCTCTGAGGGCTGGAACCGGCCGCTGTGCGACTGCTCCGCTACCAACTACGCCGGACCTACGTGTGGAAGAGGTAACATTGTTGTAATAGATTCATAACAACGAAGGAATTTTATTTGAAGATTGATTGACTCAAATTCAAAACATCATTCCAGAGTCAGCAACGATGTACCTGAATGGCAGCCAGCACCTGACGGCGGCGCTGGGGCCGGAACACGTGACGCAGACGGAGGAGCTGATGTTGAGGTTCCGCACGAGCAAGGCCGGGCTGTTGCTGCGCACCGCTGCCGACCACTCCGCGGACAGGATCGAGCTGGCCGTTGCCGCGGGCAGAGTGCGCGCCAGCGTCCGGCTCGGGGATAGGGAAAAGGTGCCATTATTATACTTACTTATTACACTATTAAATACATATGTCACAATATTTTAATACAATGATATTCAAGTCTTTTTGAGGCGACAATCTTGTTACAAGTAATCTACCTACAATATTATGTGATCACAAAAAGTCTACTGATAACCTATTTGTCGAAAGAGGAAACAGTAGCAGAAAGAATTTTCATAGTTTTTTACTTATCCATTTAATAATAGTCACTTGTCTCTAATAAATAGGACGAGGTTGTGACGAGTTAGGGGTTTTAATTGTTTACCATTGGTCTTGATCGTGTGATTACGTTGTTTAGAATCTGCTGGCGGGTTCTAACGTGGCGGATGACACTTGGCACACGGTTCGCTTCTCTCGGCGCGCGTCCAACCTGAAGCTGCAGGTGGACGCGGGCCCCGCCGTGCGCGGTACGTTATGTACGTATGCACGGGACCGCACCCGCACAACATTTTGTTTTTAACCTTATTTAGAAGGACTTAAGGTTGGTTTTGGTGGTGCTTTGGAATCTAGTATGAATATAACTTATACAATACCATACAATAAAACACAACAAACATCAAATTACAATGACATTACATCAAGTAAATAATACTATTGGTGGTAATAGAAATAAATAATAGTGATGCGCACTATTGAATCGTACTGTTAATATGAAAAATTTTGAAATTCCTCAACATAGGACTATATAAGATAGATAATTGAAAGCATTAAAAATAACTATCTATATTATGAATAAGATTTATAACATTTTTGTGCAGTATACATTCATTCAAATCCAATACCATTACATAATCTTCTAAGAATTAAAATTACACCAAAGCAAAACCAATTGTAATATTAAGTATAGTATTAATTTAGTTAAAATAATATGTATAAAGTATATTATATTGTTGTTTTAGTCGTCCTATTAGTTAGTGGCTTATTTTTTGTTGTTTTCTAGCTGGCACTTTGTAACTTCACCTTTCATTTGTAGATCGCTTTTCCTTCTTCCTTTCTTTCTTTATTTTTTTTTCTTGTAGATTCCTATGTCAATGTGCAGTAACTTGTAATTTTTAGTTTCATAATCTGTATATTTATATTGCGTTATCTTCTCTATATTTTAACCATGTATTAAACAGATTATGAATCTATTCCAACGTCAAAGGAAGGGACGCTATCAAACAAAATATATCGTTAACTTTGGATTTTTTACTAAATTAGTTGTAACAAATGTTGTGACTAAAATTTTTACCCTTCCTTTGTATGTCAATCTCTGAATAAAACTAAACAAAATGTACTAATTACATACATAAATACTTCTACAAATTAGCTGCTAATGCTCATGTTTAAAACAAACATAATTCATGAAACAATTGATGTATTAAACTCAGTGGAAACAAATACATTGTCAGTTTGATATGATCTATATGATTGTCTGTTGGGTGTTACTTACTCATTACACTAAAATCGCATTGGAATTGATTTAAACTAACTATAAATTTAACTGACTGTCTTTTAAGCTTAGCTCTCTTGTGTGTTACTTCCTCGCTAACATTTTAATGTAAATATTTGAATGAATTGTTGCTAATGAAAAGATTGTCAAAGGTTTTCTTTGCTGATATATTTTATGTTCTTGTCAATGTTGTGTTTAAATGTGTCTACTTATAAGGGAACAGTCCTATCATTTATTTTGATTTGTTTTGCAGCTGAAACGATTTTAGGTAAAGCATCCACTTTAGAAATCTCAACTCTTCATTTGGGTGGACTATTTCATCCCGAAGAAGAAATACAAATGACGTCGACTTTGCCCAATTTTGTTGGGTATTTACAAAAATTTGTTTTCAATGGAATTAAATATATAGACATGGCTAAAGCCCTCGGAATTGGAAGTTCTGATGAAAACAATAATGTATATGATACGTCCAATATAATATTTAATGGAAAATTTGTGAAGCCGGACTCTCTAAATGTTTATAAGTCTGTGACATTTAAATCTAAACACACTTACGTGGGTTTGCCGTTGCTAAAGGCATATGGGAATACGTATTTGGACTTTTACTTTCGGACGACTGAGATGGATGGTCTATTATTTTATAACGGAGGAAAGAAACAGGACTTTATAGCTGTGGAACTAGTCAATGGCCACATACACTGTGTATTCAACTTAGGCGATGGAGTGGTCACTATGAAAGATAAATTGAAGAATTTTTTGAACGACAACCGCTGGCACACTGTGTCGATTCGTAGACCCACGCCAAAGGTACACACATTGCAAGTTGATGAGGACTTAGAACTGCATACAACGAGTAAGTATAAACATTACATTTATTGTTAACGAGATTTAATAAAAAAAAATTAATTTAAAACTATTTTCGAAACAAGGATCACAGTTTTAAGTACCCTTAAACCCTGTTCGGAAGCCAATCATTTATCTTAATCTTCTAATCTTAGTTAGTTATCAGTCTCCAGCATTTATTTATATAGTATGTTAATAATTCCAGGTTCAACGCTGATGTTGGAGTTGGACAGCGTGTTGTACGTAGGTGGTGTACCCAAGGAGCTGTACAGTGCATTGCCAGTGGGTGTGCTGTCGCGGCAGGGCTTCGAGGGCTGCATGGCTAGCCTCGACCTGCCCGGAGAGTCGCCCTCGCTTATAGAGGACGCGGTCGTGCCGAGTTCTTCGCTTGTCTCTGGATGTGAGGGTGTGTTGAAATTGTCGCTGACCTCGTTCTGTCTTCTCAGATTTATCACGCTTTTGACAAAAATTGTGGGAGAGTAATTTGTCTAGGTTTCGTGAATATTATCTAGATATCAATTTGGTTTATTTGGACTTTCAAAAGTTAAACTAACTTTACTTTTTTGAGGTTCTAAACCCACTAATAAATTGTTATTTCAGGCCCAACAAAATGCACACACAATGCGTGCGCTAACAAAGGCGTGTGCGTGCAGCAATGGAACACGTATGTGTGTGACTGCGATCTCACTTCCTTCACCGGACCGACGTGTTATGACGGTACGAAGTTCAGTTTTAGCATTTCTAACAAAGAATAAATTGACGTTAAAGCTGGCTCCACTATTCTTACCACTGATCGATTTCCGAGCAACCACCATGATTTAAGTTTGGACTATTTGGCTATAAGACAATATTTCCCGTTTTTATCCAATTATGGTACATATGTATATAATATTCACTTACTATTCATGTTGCAGAGTCGATAGCATACGAGTTCGGGCCGGGTCGGGGCGCACTAACACACACGCTGCCGCCGCACGCGCGCGCCGACACCGAGGCGGATCGCGTCGCTCTCGGCTTCCTCACCAGCAAACCTGATGCAGTGTTACTGCGCATCGAGTCCTCCAATACACAGGATTATATGCAGATGGAGATTGTAAGTGTAGTAAATGTTAATAAAGTTATTGAGTGTGACATTGATACAGATAATGCGTAGAGAACATTTATATATATCCGATTTCCTATTAAATGGAATTAAATTGGAATATTTATGATTGGTAAAATCCTAGATACTTTTTTTAAAGTATTCTTATATAGGGTGATATTTTCTAGTCCTTATGTGATCTACAGATTCGCGGTAACCTGTTCATGGTGTACAATGTTGGTGGTGGTGACCACCCGCTGGGTGACGAGGCGGCGCGCGTCGACGACGGCGTCTACCACGTGGCCAGCTTCACACGTAATGGTAGCCGCGCCGCGCTACAGCTTGATAACTACGCTGTCAACATACGTCATCCGCAAAGTAAGATCACATTGAGCTATTTATATTTAAATTAAACTTATTATGTCTGTGTGTGATTAATTTAATCGAAAATGTGTTAAACGTTACAGGCGGTCAACAATCGACAATATTTAACAGCATGTCGACAATAACTGTCGGCGGGGGCCCGGGGGGTTCCAGAACATTCAGCGGAGTTGTAGCTGGGCTGGTCGTAAACGGCGTCAGAGTTCTAGACTTGGCAGCCGCGGGTGACCCCTCGGTTACATTGCGAGGAGACGTGAGGAGGGCTCACACTCCACTGGACAGAGATATTAATAGAATGCAGCAGGTTAGTATTCGTTTAGTTTTTTATTAATGGACTTTACTTGCAAGTCGCTACAATGGATTTAATTGTTTTATTGGATCTGATGTTTTAAGACCTTCTTCTAACAAATGTCGTCAGACGCCACCGTCAGGATATGGCGGGGGCGCGCCGGACGAGCTGGTGTACTCTGGCGCGGGCTCGGGCTGCCGCGACGACGACGAGGACGCGTGCGCGGCTCCCGACCCGGCCGGCGACGACCTCATTACGCCCGTGTACGTGCCCGCCACACGACGCCCGCCTACTAAACTCCACAAGGTATACATTGGAAACATTTTTTAACCAATGTTACTCTCTTCCGTATGTCGCATGATCATTCCCAATCAGAGTAGGATTTTCCATCACTTGCGTACTAGTTCACACGAATACAATTATGATTACAAAATTTTCGATAGGGTGACCAAAGCGGGAAGCTGATGAAGCCATGTGATGATGAAGACTGCATTGAAGGCTCGGGTTCCAACGGTGAAGATATAACAGAGCCTGACCATCCCACCACAAGGTAAGTGCACTTTGTAGTAACTTACTTTAAATCACTGTATAATTTCCTATATTTCTGTACGTTTATATTACTAACTGTTGCCCGCGACTCCGACAGCGCGGAATTAGAAAAAAGACTGAATAAGTAGCCTATGGGTTCTTCCAGAGTAATGTTCTACATCTGTACCAAATTTCATCGTGATACGTTCCGGAGATACCTTCTTACAAACATCCATGCAACCATCTAAATTTTCGCATTTATAATATTGGTGACATATTATTTCAATATTTCCAGTTCTGGAACTAGCAGCACTCACAGCCTCACATCGCCGGCCACTGCGATATCGACGGAACACGTTGACAAGACGCTGCCAGGATCTACTACGGGGGGCACGCGGGGCACGGAGAGCACGGCCACGCCCACGCCCACTGCACGTGACCACGACAACATGCACGCACCCACTGTCCACTCCACTACGACTGATAAGAAGACCACGCCCACTGAGGGTGAGTCTTATCGTAGTATTTTCAAAAAGTATTAGTATTAATTTTTATATTCTAGCAATGATACCTTCTTTATACAGAACACACGCATACTGGTCATTTTACACCTTCAATGACCGGCCGACACACTCCTGAAACCACGCTAACAACGGAAGATACCAACCACATACCAGAGTACGAAGACCGTCGAGAGAACGAAATAGAAATACGCACGCCCGTCTACGAAGTGGGAAGCGAAAGGGACAGAGTGCCAGGAAGAATACATCCGGATTACAACGGTTACGAGCACGAGATCACCACCAAGTGGTACCATCCAAAGACTACTGACAGTAGGGTTGTCCCTCCGGAGTCAGAGTTCTTTGCTACAATAGTTGGTAAGTTTTTATTTATATTTTGGTCTCTTTAATGATGATGTCTTGAAAGACAAAAAAAAAAGCGCCTTATATATCATAATGTACAATTGTAAATATCATTGTTACTTTCAGGGATAGTTGCGTCAGTGCTGATCGCAATAATACTGATAGTTATCATCGTGCTCAAGTATTATGTGTTCAAGATCGATAACTCATACAAAGTGACGGAGGACAAAAACTATCAGCAAGGCGCCAGCGCAGCTTTGCTCGGAAACCAGGTAAGATTCTCTTAAGCTTATTAAAGATCCTAGGGAATATGTTGGAATCAGTCGATTCATGCGCCAGCTGGAACTTGAAGTTGTATATATATTAATTTATGTTTTTCGTTTGCAGCAACCACACTCTAGCTATCAAAGTGCGTCAAATGGCAATGGCGGTAGCGGCGCGTCCCGCAACCTGCAGCCGCTGCCGCTCAGCCGCAGCGCCGCGCCCGCCGCCCCGCTGCCCGCACACCCCGTCAAGCGAGACGGCATCAAGGAGTGGTACGTGTAAATGGACCGTGTAACGCTCGACTTAGGAACTGATTTCCTGCGTATTTTTTTATGTCTTTATCAAGTGGTGTGTTAACTGAACTCACAATAATTTTTTTGATATTCTGACGGCTTTGAGAAGAGACACTGTTAACTTGGTAGAGTCGTTTTCTACTGATATTTTATTTGGTTTACTAAATATTATTTAAAGCTATATTCCTCTGCGTTGAGTCGTTCCATGAGACTTTGTGTAAATAAATTGTGGTGATGGTTAAACTGATCTCGTATTGAAATATGTTTTTTTGCGCTATTTTGTATTTTTTTATTAGTTAATTTTGCTGTTTGTCTTTGTTATTGTTATGTAAACCTTTTATAATTGTATTATGTTTGAGACTAGGGGAAGTAAGGATTTCATAAAATAGCGAAACGATGTAAGATCGATTGATTTTGTTAATAAATTTTGGAACATATCAACATGTAACGACTTGTGTCTGATAATAGCATATTTGCTTAAATAAATTAAATTTTAGTACTTTAAATGTGAACATTTTTGATTGATTGTGTAACAGGTATAAAAATTAATTAGCTACCATTACCTAAATTTCTTACACTGAGTGTTTAACTGTTCCATGTAAACTTTATTAAAACCTTAATTAATACAAATCATCAATAGACTACAAATGAACTATATTACGACTATGAAACTAAATTATGTATGACTACATTTCCATTGTGGTTACTCAATTTTAAAACTGTTATTAATATCTTAATCTGAACTTATAATATTAAATATTACTCGGCTTGCAATCATCAGAAATCATCGATCCGTACATGTTGAATGCTGTTGCATGAATCTAAGTCGTTAGATAAATCTTTGTCATTGTAAACCCGACTGATAAGCGAGTGTTGTATATATTAACACTATAATACAAAATAAAACATCAGTTATGAATGTGTGATTTGATTGACGGATATTAAATAAGAAGTCATACGCACTATTCAATAGCGAGCCGCGGTTTCGTTTGGATAACGCAGCTGCAATATACGAGTAAAGCAACTGCGCGATTACTATAGCGGCTATCTGCCTCATGTGTATTGGATTTAATCAATTTGAATTCGGAATTGGAACCTTGTACATCGTGGTTCTTGAATGGACTGTCAACTAATCTTGAATCATTATTAACATGGTCATTATTTATACTCGTTACATTTTTATTACTGGCCAGCTCGATATCATTGACAGTAGGTTTCTGAGATGAACATATTTGTTTAAAACGTATCACCATCCTTGAAATTATATTTGACAAAACAGAGATAATTATATGTTTTAAATGGAGATTTTGGTCTTAGAAACCCACGGTAAGTCAAACAGTATTAATTATAACAGATCTTTAAAAACATAGAGCTGCCCGCACTGAAAATGAAGCATATCGTTCAATTAAAGACTATAGTAATTTTACGATTAAAAATGTTTCTCTTTCCTATATAAAATAGATCTTATACAAAATATTTTTACCGAATAGATGAGGCGTGAGGATTAGACGAGTTAGATATATTACTCGATTTAGTAAAAGGCTTGGAATAGGCAGACGTAATGTAGAGGGCGTTACCGGCAAATGAGCTTGTAGATGTGATACGGAAGGTGAAATTATTCATGTCATGTTCCATCTCCAGTCATTGCTCAGCAGTTCTCCCTTTGGCTTTTCAAGTTTTTCCTATTTAATGTCTAGAGGCCTAATCAAATGTAACGCTGTGCGGAAAACATTAAAGAAAATCCGTGTATGGTTATTGTAAATAACTTTATATATGTGTAGCATTAAAAAGAACAATCTTACAGAATCTACGATTAATTTTAAATAAATATTCATAAAATATTGGTCGTAAGTATCTATAATGTTGCATGTTGATGGATTGCCTCAAGGTAACATTTTAGGGCCACTTATTCCAATAACTCCAGAAATGACATTTAGATTAACTGATTATAGATTTATGTGTGAATGTTGAAAAATTATTCTAATGCCTCTAAAAATTGAAATGCATGCTGTTTTCCCTTTGATTCGTAACCTTGGAATGCTTATATTTGTACTATTAGGTAATACATCCACCGTCCCGTTTTCCTCTTTCCGAACAAAAAAAAAATCTTCTCCTAGCTTTAAATTAAGATGGATAAAAGTCATATTTATATAGATTGTTATAAAGCACAGGTTCTAGGTATTCGAAGGTTGCATTTATTGTATTATATAGTTAATAATTATAATAAAAATAAGCGGTAACGTACGGTGTAGACACACTCGTTTTACGGCACAAAATGTTAGTCAACAATTTGTTTGTCTGTCAATTTTAGTGTTAAAAATTAATGTTAAATGTGTAATTATTTATACCGGAACATCCTGTATGTATTTAATACATCGTACATCTTCTACACTTAAGCAGTTAATGAAATAATCTTGGTATAACAACCAAGATGAAAGAAAGTATTTACTTTGTTTTAAAATGAAAAAACCAAGTAAGTTTTCCATAACATTCCGCTGTATGTAGAAAATGTACGAATGTAGAATTATTGTTTTTAGTTTCTACCGTATCATCTCAAATTGTTGTACAGTCGAAGTCATTCATACCGAGTTTTGTTTATGTGCAAACAGATTTTCGAATAAAATATTATTGTGTAAATTGAAGATTTGTTTTATTCCTACCTCGAAAATAACACAAGTACACAGATTTATGAATTCGTAAGAATTAGATGCAGAATGTGAGGAGGTCGTTTTTCCAAATCCTTAACTTAATTGTTATGATCCTCTGAATAAAAAAAATCTAATGTTAAATCTGGCTATGATGACGTTGATGAAAATCTTAATAATGCTGTAAATGTGAAAGTGTAGATGGATAGATGAATATTTGTTAGAGAGTATCTCCGGAACAGCTCAACGGATCTTGATGAAATTTCGCACAGATGTATGTATAACATAGTCTGGAAGAACGCATAGGTTACTTATTATTCCGCGCTGACGGAGTCGCGGGAGACAACTAGTAATATTATAAATGTACAGAAAAATAGGAAATTATTCAGTATTTAAAGTTAGTTACTAAAGTGCACTTACCTTGTGGTGGGATGTTCAGCTCTGTTATATCTTTACCGAACCCGAGCCTTTTATTCTTTCCGAGTCTATTTTTTATAAGTTAGATATTTTTTGGACCTCGTTCTTAAGAATGATTTGAGATCCACGTTAATGCTTAAAGATACATTATCTTGATGCGATTTCTATCTTGCTTATTTTTTGTGTTTCTAAAATTGAACTATGTTTTTCCGTTTTATATTCTGTAAAATTATAGTCAAATTTTAAAAAGAAATCCATCATTTTCTATAATCACGGTGATTATGGTTCAAGACGATTTGTTAAAGTTCACATTCTTGATACAATTTGTAATTGATTGTTGGTGTATTTACATTTAAAATGTCAAGAAAATTATTTGAATTGTTTGTCTGAGTCAGAAGTTAGAAACATTTCATATTTTCTGTTAACATTATTTTTAGCCGACTTCAAAAAGAAGGAGGTTATCAATTCGACTGTATTTTTTTTTATGTGTGTTACTGCGAATCTCCGTCCCCGGTGGTCCGATTTTGATAAAAAATATTTTAATCGAAAGGAAGTGTTTGCAGATGGGTCCCATTTTTTTTTTATTGAGATATTTCTTTTTATAGAAAGCTAACAAAGTTACAATATTAGACAGAAGTTTACTGGGTGGAGTCATATCAATTAATTAGCTGTTATATTTTCAAAGATATAATTTATTTAGCTAAAATATTTATATTACAAACTAGCTGTCGCACGCGACTCCGTACGTGCATAATAAAAAAACTTATTTGATTTTCTATGTGTTCTTCCAGACTATATGCGAAATTTAGTAACCTTTTAACAAATATCCATCCATCCAGCCATCCATTAAAACCTTCATGTTTATAAAATTACTAAGATTACAATTATAACTGTAAACAATATGAAATACCAGTGAAATATATCATTTTATATATGTATGTTACGATGTTATATCACAATCCAATCCCGAAAACATATTTTAATGCATTAAAATGATATACGGAAAGAAAATGTGATTAACCCCGACGTGAAACCGCTTGTAAAGGAAGGTAAAAAAGTAATATGGAATCTCATTCACGGAGCGCCTTCACAACTCGCAGCTTATAATGATGTGTGACGGAAATTCGCTTCGTTACTTATTTCTCTCCACTTTTGTTCTTGTGACGTTCGCTGAAAATTCACTACTAATGACCAACGAGAATTTCAATCAAACAGCAAAAAGCGCTGAATGCGTTTTAAAATTGTCTGCAAAATATTTCGTGGAGAAAAAAGCATTAAGCGGTAGTATTGTCGTGATCAATATCAACTCCTATGATTCTACTACTCAGAGTTTATTATTGCAGACCGTTAATGGAGGGATGAAATATTCAGTGATGGTAAAGGATTCTACCTTTCCGCACGCTAACGCAACGCATTTCCCCGAGAAAGCGAAGAATTATATGTTAATTTTAGAAGACAAATCGGAATTGACGAGAAATATATTGCAAGTGCATCAGTTACCATCGTGGAACCCACTCGCTAAAGCCGTAGTTTATTATCAACTCCGGGCAGGAGAAGTGGGTGAAAATGTTGCTATGGATTTTATAAATGAACTACGTACTTATAAACTTCTTAAGAGCATTGTACTAATACACGATGCTTTAGAAGATGAAGTTATTTCATATTCTTGGAGGCCTTACACTGATACAAATTGTGGAGGAGAATGTGATTCTGTTTACATACTTGATACATGCAAGGATGCAAATTTTGTTGAAGGCGAACAACTAAGAAATATAATTCCCATAGACATGAAAGGCTGTCCCCTCATAGTTCACGCTATCGTAGCTGAACCCTACGTTATGAGTCCGTCAAGAAAGATTTCTAATTATAGTGATATTTATGAATTCGATAAGGGCGGAGAAATAAATTTAATAAAAACAATAGCAGAATTTACTAATATGAGTCTTTACATATTTATGTCCGAGCAAGAAGAAAATTGGGGCACGATAAACAGAAATGGTACAGCGACAGGAGCGTATGGTTTATTAAAAAACGACTCGATAGACCTTATGATAGGGAACATAGAAGTGACAAGAAGGCTACGGAAATGGTTCCATCCAACAAAAAGCTACACTCAAGATGAAATAACGTGGTGCGTCCCAAGAGCAAAAAAAGCTGCGACATGGGACAATCTATTGATAATTTTCCAGTGGCCGACGTGGATCGCTATGTTTATCGGCTTGCTTTTAATGAGTTCATTATTGCACATTTTATATTGCAATGAAAATTTAAAGCCCGTATCTATTGTTCGATCAATTTTGGTTACGTTTAATATGCTACTGGGGTGGACCGTATCGTTGAAACCGAAAAGCACAACATTTCGTATTTTAGTATTCAGCTGGCTATTTTTTAGTATGAACATGGCGATTTCCTACGAGTCTTTACTTCGCAGTTTCCTAATGCATCCACGATTCGAGAAGCAGATAAGTACCGAATATGAACTGATACGATCCGGTATACCTTTCGGCGGCAGAGAGATTTATCGTTCCTATTTTGAAATGAATAACTCAACCTCGATCTATTTGTTTAGTAATTACGAAGTTACAACATTTTCTGAGGGAGTACGACGCGCAGCGTTCGACCGAAACTTTGCAGTAGTCGCTTCTAGAAGACAAGCTAAATACCAGGATCAAAATTTAGGCAAAGGTACAAGTTACATCTACTGTTTTCCAGAAAGTGACAATTTATATAAATATAGCGTGGTACTTTTAGCGAGGAAATGGTTTCCGATACTTGATCGGTTTAATAGTATCATACGAAGTGTCACAGAGAACGGGCTCATAGAAAAATGGAACAGGGAATTATTTATTCATCGACCAAATGTAGAAAGCGTGGGAGCCATACTTCCGATGAGTATTCAACATCTTTTAGGTGCTTTTGCTTTTATTCTTATCATGTATGTTCTCAGTACCTTGATATTTATCAGTGAATTATTTCTGGGTTATATTAATAGGCGGAAATTGATTGTTAAGGCCATTTATCCTTTTCAGAAATAATATAATTTTTATGTTTCAATCACATCTTCTGTCTTAAATATATTTGTCATGTAATTTTGTGTAACACAGTCTTTAGACTCATAGTGTGTTTTTACTCTTAAAAGTATTGCTTTAGACTGATTGTTTCACTCAAAATTTATTTTTGATAATCGACGAACGATAGAAATAAACAATTTGTTTAAATTTCCTTGTGTCTATATCAGTGCAGAGAATAAGGAGAAGCGTTGTGTGAAATCTATTGAATTACTTCAATTATACCAACGAAAACCACACGCTGAATATCAATTTGCATAACAAAACAATATAAAATGTATTCTATCCCATTGGGTTAAAGCTTCAAATTATTTGATTTTAATTTGTTAAAGGAAACATCGCGCTATGAGACTGATTACGTGTTCACATATTGTGCATTAGGATGTCAGTGTTACACTCAGAGAGGTACATTACTTATTGATTACTATTTCACAATGTTTCCTTACATATAGTGAGTAAATATTTATAGCATAATGTATATTAAGATTCTATATTTTCAGTTCTCACGTTGATATTGTTTATGAGTTTGCATTTGCGAAGGATAAAATGTTATTGCTTATTTTGATGTTAAAGCACTCTTTGTTGATTTATTGACTATAAGTTTCTTTATGATAATAGTAATATTGTACTTTTACGTAACATTAGGTTATTATCCCTTTTCAATATTTGGATTATTTGAATTTGGATTTGGTTTATGATATATATTTTGTTTGTACATACGTCCACGTATGCTATTATGGAGGTAACAGTAAAGTTAACACATTAACTGCTAAGGAAAGCTGCATTTAGCAGTTAGCCGTTAAACTGAAGCAGTTTAGCTCCGGGCTTCAATATACGTGCGTTCATTAGGAGCACGTGGCGCGTTTTGAATATAACATCAACGAACACTTCGCAGACCCACGTAGCGCACCTATTAGGGATACGAAATATAGCTTCCCATTTTCAATAACTACTCTACAGGGAGCGCGATGTTCAAACAAATTTCGATGGAACGTATCGGCGCTATTATATTTTGTCAAGGTTCATCAGTCTACGAAAAAAATTCTACAGAAAATTTTATAAATGACGATCATAAACCTATAATAACCAAATTTGTAGTTATAAAGCAAGTAGCTCTATTCAATTTTGAATGACTACATAAAAGTCGTGGTAACTTTAATTACAATAAAATTAATCTCAACAAAAAGGTTAATTTGTTATTTTACCAAGGTACCAAGGCTTTTGCATTAGCCTAAAAAAAGTGTTATAGAAGTAAGAGTAAGAAAAGAGAAAGTGTTAGAGATAGTATGAACTAAATTCGAGTAGATTAATCTATTTCCCGTAGTATTTAAGGATCCTTTCCTATGTTTCATCAAGTGGTCACTCACACCCGGCGTCTGTTATAAAGGCCTCTCCACACGAGCGTCTGAGATGCGGTGACGTCATTGTTGCTCGCATTCAGCAAATGGATCGAGCGCTTTGTTCCCCGCGTCAGGTACAGATGCGGGGAGATAAATCGCTACAGAGGTAGTCTTTGTGATTTATTTATAGAAGGTATTGATTGGATATTGTAATTATATTTGGGTACCGTGTTGATTATATTAATGAGGTTTTGCGTCGCGTCGGTGGGTTACCGACATGAATAGTTTTTTCCAAATATCTTGACGGCCCAAGATCATCGGCACGCTGCTCAGTTTCTTTCCCTAGGACCCCGCTACGCTTCTCTACACCTATAATTGTGGTCTACGCAGCGTCTCACGTGAAGACCTAAAAGATATCTGAAAACATACATAAAATTTTAAGGCCTTACTTACACCTTAAACCTTACCTTATTTTCTCCATCTGACATTTTTCTATAAAGCTGATTCTAGTTCTAATGTTCGTTTCTTTGTGAAATTTACATGTACTTTTAGTTACTTATAATTTTACTCTAATCCGTCATAGGAAACGTTATTTTCTTTTTTAATATTAGGTACCTTATAGTTTTCATTCTAGATAATGCAATGTAAATCAATTTAAAACTTCTGTAAGTATTTCAAAGTTTCAAAGTATTTCAAAATTCTGTGCGAGGCGTCACGTGATCGTGAATATTGCCTTATACGCACTAGGACTGTAGAAGGACCTCAAAATGGTTTCAAACTAGACAGTAGACGTGAGTGTTAGCCTTTTTAAATTATTTTATTGTTTTAACAATTTAAACATAAGTGTTTCATTCATCATGCCTAAGTTTTGTCTTATAAGAAAATTCTCGTTACGCAAACGGACCGTTCGGAACCGCGTCGTAAGATATCACCCGCCCCCGTATCCTCGTGCCGAAAACATATTTCCATCTTCACATACCGTAAATATATTTCAGCGTTGCTGTAAATATTAAAAATAATTTAGGAAAACGAGACGTGTACACAACGCCTCCGCATAACGTCCGTAACAAAAACGTCAGTCACATTATTTATTCACAACTCTTCACTCAACGCAACCGAATATCAGCTCTATACCGTGGTGTTAAGAGTTACACTTGCCATAAATTACGAGGCGTCTAGTTTCGCAATGATAAATTAACAACCACACACGCAAAAGTACACCTTATTACATTAACGATAGAGGTAAAACGAATGCATTAAGTGTTTGTAAATAGTGAATAAAGATGAATGGTAGTGTCTGGCTGTCTCTCGGTAGGTGGTCCTTGACTGACAGATGCTCCCTTTAACACCATATATCACGGTTCGCGTACGCCATTTTTTAAATTTTAGAATTCACAGCCATGTAAACCTGGAATGAATGGATAAATTAACATATATGTAACGTACAAGATAATAAGAGTATGTAACGCAGGAAAACAGTTTCTCGTTTAATGGAGGACTGAGCGCTGAACGTAGAGTCTACGTCTAATTTGTTTTACCAGTATAAAGCGCATTCATTTGTGTGAAGAACAGAGTAACTTAACTATGAAGTGATGCATTCACCCCGCGTATTGTCTGGACTTTGAAAACAACTATACCAACTTTCGAGGGTGCTTAAAGCGCTTATGTACAATTTTATTTACTGTACTTAAAAGGAAATAATACATTAAATTAATTTGTAATTAAAAATTCGAATAATTAGGTATTTTGTTAAATATTAATTATTTTGAAATGTCTAATAAATTTTGGTATTAGTAAATTTTGGTAACAACAAATAACAAAGGGCCTCAGACTTGACTATGTTATTCATAGATGCAGCATTATAATAAGTTTGGTGACGACAAGCGGAACAGATGGTCCCTTTGCAAAATGAAAGAATATTCCCCTAGTAAAGCTTCGAGAGTTTCGAAAATAAAGTTATTTATAATAAATCTAACTGTCACCGGGACTCCGTCCATGCGGAATATATAAAAAAAACTTAATTAGTAACCTGTGTGTTCTTCCAGGCTATGTCCTATATCAAATTTCATCGAGATCTGTTGAGCCGTTCTGGAGATAACTTCAAACAAACATCCATCCATTTAAACATTCGCATTTATACTATTAGTAAGATATAAAAATTGTCACAAATTTTACGTGCCGTTATGGAAAAATTTGTCCTGAACGGTATTTACAGACCAGTACGACTTAGTGTCAAGAAGCAAGCGTACCTATTTGTGCAAGATCTTCAAAGCATTTGTAGTTCTTTTGGTGTAGCGGATGTCCATAGGCATCGTTGATCACCTAAGTGTTCTCGCAGCTCATTTTCCTTCTCCTTTCTCTTATGAAAAAAACACCTTCGACATTTAATTGATATTGAAGTCGGTTTCAAGAATATTAGAATCTGATTTTTACTATAGTTTCCATTGTTGATAACAAAAAAAAAGTATTTTTTTGTCGTATTTTTACACTTTATTTTTAAAAGTGGGAAACTTAGCAAACGTTTAGAATTGCAGTATTACGATATAAAGTGCACAACACTAGTTTCAGTACCTATTTGGTTCATTGTAAATTTTAAAGTTCGCTACGGCTTATGTTGTAAAATTTTACGATCACTCCGGTGTCGGGCAAGTTTTATACGCGGAGTATGTGATAGCAGTGTTTTGCCCAAATTTCTACACAGTGTAAATGATATTTTATGCGCTGTGAAACTTGAAACGGGAACCGCATTTTGAATCTACGTACTCATAGTAAGTAACTGAAATATATTGCTGTAAGAAAATAGTGTTTACAGAATATTTTAAATTTGTGGAAGAATCCGTGACATTTGAGGTATGTACTTATATCCTACGAGTAATAATACTTCTACGCTTTAAGGGTTGACGCCAACTGATCAACTCCTCGCCCACCAGGCACTGAGTCATCTTGTTGGCATCTTGTTTGCTCCGAAATCTCGACAGAGTCTCGACTGACACAGTATTTCATAGATGCGAAAAAAAGGGTCCTCCTGTCAATAGAAAAAAAAAAACTGGTTCAATCCATCAAAAGCTCTCAATCTCTATCTAGCTGGTAAATTATTATTACATCAACGAATTACATTCTTCGTTCTCCGTCAACACGTTCTTTATTTGACCCAGTTATGTTATTCAGGCTGTATCGCCCCTGGCAAAGTATTGAAGATATTTGAAGCTTGTATATACCAATATCTTCTTACATTAACACGTCTATTACAAGGATTATTAATAAACGAGCAGAACAATTTTGCGGTAATTATTATATAAAGTAAAAAAAATAGTGGTTGTTATATAAGGAAACTTTGTTTTTTTTTTTCATGCAAAGAAGAAAAAGGCGAGCTAGTATTATAAATGTGAATGTTTAGTTGGACGGATGTTTGTTTGAAGGTAACTCCGGACCAGCTAAACAGATCTTGATTAAATTTGGCATAGATGTAGAACATAGTCTGGAAGAACACATAGGCTACTTATAATGTTTTTTTAATTCCGAGCGGACGTAGTCGCGGGCGACAGCTAGTATACAATAAAAAATACCTACTCTTTATTTTATTTGGTAATTAATCGATTAGATTGACATTTTATTTGATAGTAAATAATGAAGAAAAACGTCACAAGACAATTTAAAATCAGGTACAAAGACTCATTTAGAATAGACCTAAATAAACCGGTCACAATGAACGCATACCGATGTTTTATTGGATCATTATAACATACCCCATAACATTCGAGGTAACGATCTGATGGCGGCCATAGTCAGGCGCCATATTCTAGTTTCCCACGAAGGTATAGAAGAACAGAACAGTACTGTTATTATTTAAGAGTACATGCCACAGCAGTACTGCTCTGTCCTTTTGCTCTGTGTGTCTGTTCTGTCCTGTTGTAAAATTAGCATTAAAGACATCTGACAATGCTTCAGTATTGAAGGCGTACACGTGGCGCTAACCCAACTATAAAATTCAATCAAAGCAACTATAATGCCAATTCATATTTTATATCCCATTTTAGTAAGACCTCAAGCATTGCCTCGTTTCGATGTGTATCTTGAGATTGTATTAATTGTGGTACGAGTTATTAATGGGGTTTAGTCATGCAAATCTCATCTTAGTCGCAACAACATGTTTAAAAATAGAACTTCTAAGGCATTTACTTTGACTAAAATTTATTAACATAACAGTAATCCTATAATATTTAACGTGAGTTTATGAGATCAAAATCTTCGTTTAAAACTTATTATCTTTGTATTGTGAAAGATTGATATTGAGATAAAGACGGATGAGAGGATATGTTTTATATAGGGGATATATTTTGCTCTCAGAAACCTACGGTTAGTGATTGTTTTCATTGAATCTACATTTATACAATTGATAAAATTGTCTCTCTAACAAAAGTGTCTGAATACAATAACCAAATCATATTTCATATACACGATATACGCGCGTTATTATAACGAAAAAACAGTTTTAAAAATTTTTGTCTGTCTGGATGTTTGCAAATCGGCATGACCGATTTATGTGTGCAGGAGTAACTTAGACTAGTTTTTCTTTTATCCTCTGCTGAAAGCCGCGGGCGATAGCAAGTAATAAATAGTTATGAAATATTTTATTAAAATTCGTTAAGTGTGACAAATTCACACGAGACTAAGTGTTTTAAAGGTATATAACATTGCATTTATTTGCAATTAGCTATCGCTCGTGACTCCATCCGCGTGGAATAAAAAAAACTTAATAAGTAGCCTATGTGATCTTCCAGGCTATGTACTAAATCTGTGCTAAATTTCAGCGAGATACATGAAGCCGTTCTGGAGATACCTTGTAACAAACATCCATTCATACATCTAAACTTTCACATTTATAATATTAGTAAGATATAAAAATATAATATGATATTAAGAACCGTATTTTTGAATATGGAGCTTTCGATAAAAGCTTACGGCTAGCAGTCAGTGCGGCCTTGTGACAAAAATATTTTGAATGCAGCTGAGTCACCGCTCCCCTTATCTTTTGCGCCGGACAAAAATAGCCACCGCTCTCGCAAGTCTAGTGAAGCGAGAAGACGGTTGCTTACGGAGGGTCCTGTATGTTACAATATTTGTTTGGGAATAAACATAGTTTTTATATATAGCATAATAGGGCATAGTAGTAGATTAAGTATACCGCATAGTATACGTTTCTTGATAAATCAATATTCGATCTGGTTCTAGATTTTTGCTAATACATGGTTTTGTTAAGGAACATTTTTAGTCTATTTGATTTAAATTTAAACGATCTAAAGATTGCAATGTCAATCGAAAATCTTGATCAGCTTTCTGAAGCACTTAGAATTAAATTTCGTATAAAGGAACTAAAATAATCAAATCGATCAGAAGGATGCTTTATTTATTTCAGAACTAAAAACTTTTTCGGTACATTTTTAAATTCAAAAGACCTTTTTTATTCCTAGTGGTATCCAAAAAACAAAGTTTGTTTTAAGCTTCATACGCGAAATTGTTGCAGTATGTGGATATGTGACGCTGAAACAGTTTAAACGCTGTAAAACAATCTATGGTCAACTGGTCAAAGACATCAGAGAGGGTAATGTAAGTAGAATACAAAAGGCAATCAATTCTTTTAATTCATAAGCATAGTCGTTGAGTGGCTACTAAAGTGGGCACTTAGTGTAGATTTCTCATTTCTTGTACAACTTCAATTGTAGTTTAGGTAAGAGAAAAACAATAAGGTTCTTAGTTACTGACCTTTCATCATTTATCTAACAAGTAATACTCGATTTAAAAATAAGCGTCAATCTTTTGGATAAAATGTGATATTTTATGTTTACATTGTCCAGTCTGAAATTTATTTAGTCTTTGAGTGTCGTTTATGCAGGACTGTAAAATTTAACGGTTCACAATAAAGCGCTGGAAACTAAGTCGAGCCACTCGAGACAATAACTCGCGGCATGTGCACGCTACGGCCGACATCGCTCCATAAGGATATCTTTCTATATACCTGTCACCGTCAAATTGTAAACTTCGGTGATTTGTAATCTCACTAGGGATAACTGTTGTTACACTGTTAACTCATCGGATAACTGACAAGTGTTCTTTCTTGACATTTTGCGACGACAAAATAATTACATCTCGAACTGTTGTTTTGTTTTACTGCGGCAAAGTTCAAATAGTAAAATTTTTATGGTCACGAAATTTTTAAAAATACTATGTTGATATAATTTTAATTATTTTATTATTATTATTTTTTTTCATTTTTTGACGGTGACACAACACTTAGACATTTTATTATTGCCGAATATGCTCCCGCCGACCGCACATAACTTCCGATTTTATTCGGGATCAAAAATAAAGATTATTGACCTTTCAAACTGAAGGATATTGGTTTAATTCTACTGACGACGCGACGTAGGACTGCTTTATGAACTTTTTAATTTGTATGTCTTTAACAAACAGCCATTATCTGGCACTAATCCGTCTAGATGTGTGTAAATTACCTCTGAACCGGTTCAAAAGTTCAGGTTACATAGATTTGAATCGTTGAGCTGTGGCTCAATAACTAAATTAGCAGCTAACGGCTGATCGCGATACACTAGAACTATATGTAAGGCGTCGAGCCGCGAACTGCTTGGTAACTAGTTGAATTGCCCATGATTAGATCCGTCTTATCTAATAAAAATATAATGTTTAAGAATCGGGGCAATAGATGGCAGTAGTTACAAGTTACATTCCATAGTCGCCTTCTAGAAATGCCTTTTAACAAACATTCACCGATTCATCTAAACTTTTGCATCTATATATATTAGGTCCTTACATATGAAATTGGCGTTTTGTATGGGAGGAACAAAAAGTCGAATATTTTTTAATATAATATATTTAATTAATCAAAGTATGAACCATTATTTTCTATGCACTTTTGCCATCTCATAGGTAGTTCATTGATCCCTTTACTAAAAAAAACAGTCGGACGGGAATCAATAAAATCTTTGAAGGCGATTTGGACTGCCCCATCGGAGTTGAATTTTTTCCCTTGCAAGAAGTTATCCAAATTTCGAAAAAAATGGTAATCTGTTGGAGCAAGGTCCGGGGAGTACGGAGGATGTCTTAGACTTTCCAATTGAAGCTCTTCTAATTTAGTAGCCGTCTGTTGCGCAGTGTGTGGTCTAGCGTTGTCGTGAAGCAGCAGTGGCGTGGAGCGATTGACCAGCCTAGGTTGTTTAGCCGCTAGCTTTTCCATCATGGTTTGCAATTGCTGACAATAGACATCAGCCGTAATAGTCTGGCCAGATTTGAGAAAACTGTAATGAACAATACCGGCACTAGTCCACCAAACGCTTACAAGTAACTTTTTTGGGGTTAATTTTCGCTTGGGGCAGGATTTGGCTGGCTGGCCAGGATCCAACCATTGCGCTGAGCGCTTCCGATTATCGTAAAGAACCCATTTTTCATCACAGGTAATGATTCGGTTTAAAATACCTTCATTATTGTGCCGGTTTAGTAATGTAACGCAACAGTCGACGCGCGTTTGCCGGTTTGCTTCAGTCAATTCGTGAGGTACCCACCTTTCAAGCTTTTTAATCTTCCCAATTTGCTTCAAGTGAATGAATGAAAAATGAAAATGAAAATGAAAAATAATTTATTGCAATCCAAAAAATTTAGTTTAAGTTTACATTGAACAGTTAAGCAAAGAAACTTTATGGATACAAAAGGGTTGCTTTATAAGAATTGATCAGTACCCTCGCACTAGGCGTAGCCTGTATCGCGAGGATCCTGCTCTTAAGTTTTATCAGAGATCTGTTAGACGGCAACAGATTAACTAAAGAAAACCAAAAGTGCCATTTGTCTTAAAAGTAAAGTTAAATCATTAATACAAAATAAATAGTAATAAACTCAATTCACTATTCTAAGAATATCTTCTATGTCCTCGTACGTTATTTTCAACAACCACGATTTCAATTTTATTTTGGCTTTATATACCGAGTCTCGCTTAATGTCGCATTTTCCTAAGATTATGTTATAAATATATGGGCCTAAGAAATGCATAAAACGTTGGGCAAACGAAGAGTTAACCCTCGGTATAGGCACCTTAAACTTTCGCTTTGCAAGAAAATTTTGGCGAGTGGTACTTTTTGTTATAGCTTTATGCTGTAATATAGTTGTTCTTAATATAAAAATTTTCCGCACACTGAGCACCCCGGCCTCTGAATACAAAGCAAAAGTCGGGAATCTTTTTCTACGATTGAGTAACACCTTTAACACCGCTCTTTGCGCTCTCTCTAGCTCGAGCATGGCGGTCATAGCAGATCCTCCCCACGAAGTAATACAGTAAGCGATTATGGCTTCGCATAGCGCTGTGTACACTTTTAGAGCAATTTTAGGGTCGGCAGCATCGCGGATACGATACATAATATGTGTCAGTTTACGAACTTTGGCAGCTACTCCAGATATATGCATATTGTAAGACAATTTGTCATCAACAATAACACCAAGATACCTAATGCTGTGCACTTGCTCTATTACGGGACAGTTACATAAGCTGGAATTGTTACACTCTGAATGAATTTTTAAATTTATTTGAGATTTCGGCTCCGAAGATTTGGTTTTGTGGAAACATAAAAGTTTCGTTTTATTTATGTTAAGGGTTAAAAGGTTATTATTTAACCATTCTACTGCTCTCTTAACACCTATTTCTGCTCTTTGCGAAGTATCAGACCATGAGTCGCCTTCAAAAATGAGGGCAGTGTCATCAGCGTAACAGATGATATTCGTATGAGTGTTATCCATGACACTAAGCAGATCATTGACATAAATTATGAAGAGAGTGGGGCCCAAGACACTACCCTGTGGGACGCCGAAGGTTATTGGTAGTTTTTTGCTAATTAGCTCATCAATTTTAATAATTTGAAATCTATCAGTCAGGTAAGAACGAAACCATTCTAACGCCAAACCTCTGATGCCAGAGTATTCAAGTTTCTTTAATAGTATCGGGACGGAGACGGTATCGAATGCTTTAGCGAGGTCAAGAAACACAGCAATACAATTTCTTTTGTCATCTAGAATAGAGGAGATTTTATTTGTTAAGTGCAATACAGCATCTTCAGTGGAATGACCAGGTCTAAAGCCATATTGATGGGGATGCAGACGAGTAGAAATAAATTTAACTAGTTGATTATTTACTATCTTTTCGAGAATTTTAGAAAATAGCGGCAGTAATGAAATCGGTCTATAGTTTTCTGGGGAAGTTGTAGAACCATTTTTATGAATAGGAATGACACATGCTGTTTTCCATGACGTTGGGAATACAGCAGAGGATAGGCTAAGGTTTAAAATATACGTTAAAGGAGCTAAAATTTGAGGTTTGATAAATTTTATTAATGAAGCTTGTATTCCATCTAAACCAGGTGCACTGTCATTTTTAAGATTAGTGATAATTTTGTCGACTTCATTAAAACAGTTTTATCACTAACATCGCAGCCTGCAGCTAACTCGGACGTGGTTTGCGATGGATCCGCTTCCACAATAGCCTTCAACTCTTCATTATCAACTTGAGTCTCAGGCCGTCCATGGGGCTTGTTCTGCAGATCGAAATTTCCAGAACGAAAACGTTGGAACCAAAAACGAACTGTGTTTTCTTTTGCAACACGACCGCCATACACATCATTCACCCTTCGAGTCGTTTCCGCAGCACTAGTACCACGGCGGAACTCGTACTCGTAAATAATGCGATATTTTAAGTTTTCCATTTTGTAAAATGAGTGACGCAAACAGAAAAAAAACAGAAGAAAAAAAACAAATGAATAACGGTCATCGAACCACAAATACATGAGTCTATAGCTGTACAAATTTGAATTTGGAATTCCTTACCAAAGAGGAGAAATTCGTGATTAAAGTGGCCAGTACGAAAAACGCCAATTTCATATGTAAGGACCTAATATATAAAAGAAAGTCGTGTTAGTTACAATATTTATAACTCAAGATCCGTCGAACTGATTTAGCTGAAAATTGATGGGGAGGTAGCTTAGAACTAGGAGACGGACATAGGAACTTTTTTCATCTTGTGTGCATTTTTTGTCTTCCGCGCGGACGGAGTCGCGGGTAAAAGCTAGTTTATAATATTAGTAAGATTACGAGTACAGTCATGGATTGCTCGAGGTTTTGGAATTGTGTCCAAAACGTTGATTATTTTCCTCACGAACGTTGGAAAATAGTTACAAAAATGATCAGTTATAACAATAAAAGCTTACGAACGTTTTGCGCCGTTAGTTTTTATATTTGAACATCAACACCTAGGTACAATTTCCTATTTCCCATTCTACAATTGCGACGTAATACGTTGCGGAGCATTTGGATTCTGGACACGTAGCGTTGCAGTTGTTGCACCAAACAATGTTTGCAGCCCTTCAATGTGAACAAACTTGGACAATTTAATATCGTTCCAAATAATGTATCTTTATGTCTTGTTATTTCAGATTGTGTAAACTTATCTTCTAAAATGTACTGGTATTCAAAATGTTCATTCTTTTTTTTTTCAATATATTTGGATATTGTTTATCAATAAAGTGAATAAAGTACTACTTTATTTACTTTATTAATTGACAGGAAATTAAACTACTATTTTATAAACATGACGCAAAGTAATGTTTATATTCGTGGTAAATTAATTTAACACATTATCAGTTGACTTTAAGTTAATGTTTAGTGTGTAATAATAGTTAGTATTTTTTATAAAAATTGTTAAAAAAGGCTATTTATATTTAATTTCATAATGTAACTTCAAAGTACCGTTATATTATTATTAGTTAGTTATTATTAGTTACCGTAATATTATTACTTTATTTAAATTTTACATAAAGCCCGTATACCGGCAGATTATCGTGAAACCATAGCAAAAATTCATAGCTGTCAACGCAGCTATTTCAATCCTTAATTTGAAAGGATTTTCGTTAAAGCCCTCCGTAGCAATGAAAGGATTATTATTTTTGCAATTTTAACATGAAAAAAATTTCGTTTTAAATTTTTTGTTTATTATAAATGGACTCTATTTAAGTTTTAATCATTTAAAAATAAACTAAACTAAAGCATTTACATTGAATTAATAATTAAATAAATGTTTTTAAAACATCTTTTAAATACAATTTCGTAATCAAATAATTTAATATTCCATAGTAAATTTCAATGCGAATTCATAAAATAAATGTTTTCTTTTTAATTTTAGATACGTAACGAGTACTTAGTGTTTAAAGCCGCTTCGAACAAAAGGGTCAAAAGCACATAACGGAAATTTTGTCCAAAATTAAATATAAAAAGTCAGAGCGTCCTTAAAAAATAAATGTGAATGAAAAAGTTGATTGTGTAGAGGGCGCTTAAAGCTCTCAAATGAGGATTTAATTAAAGTAAAACTCCGCGCGAGCAAACGGATTCGACTCTATTAAGCCTTTATTAGGATATTGTGCCCAGAGCTTCATTAAAATTTGCTCTTTTGATGTCCACAACATATGTACTTATGTCGTACGTACAAACTAGTTGTCTTTTGTCGACGCCCTTTAAAACTTTGTGAGTTTTAAGCGCTGTTGTAATCCCCGTTCATTCTATGGACAAGGATTATTTGAAAAAAGTACAATTAGGTATTTTAAAACGTTATATCATTCTATTCTAATAAAAGAGTATTAAAATTGTACAAAGGACGTTGTTGTAACGGTATATGAATATACGAAAATGTATGAAGCATTTAATTAATGTATGTAATATTAATGTAATGTTGGAGTGTTCCTTCGCGACAACTAATTGACACAATACTTAATATATATAATTTTATCTTACTAACATTAGAAATGCGAAAGTTTCGTTTGATGGATGGATGGATGTTTGTTAGAGGGTATCTCCAGAACGGCTCAACAGATCTTGATGAAACTAGCTTTTACCCGTCTCCGTCCGCGCGGAATAAAAAATAGAAAACGGGGTAAAAATTATCCTATGTCCGTTTCCTGGTTCTAAGCTACCTGCCCACCAATTTTCAGTCAAATCGATTCAGCCGTTCTTGAGTTATAAATGGTGTAACTAACACAACTTTCTTTTATATATATATATATATAGATAGATAGATAACATTATTTTCAGAACTCTCGTAGCTTTACTAAGGGAATACTCTTTCATTTTGAAAAGGGACCATCTGTTCCGCTTGTCGTAACCAATTATTATGTTTGTTATTTAGGCGCGGACGGAGTCACAGGCGGCAGCTAGTATATCATAATATCAGTAAAGAACAAAGAAACTACTAAATGTCAATGCATCGCTTTCATACAGCCTATTTATTGAGTATCAACAAAAAAGGAAATATCGATGACCCGAATCCGTTTCAAATGACCGTAATAGCACTGTATTTTAGGGATAATTGCTTTCAGCGCCGCGTTATATTGATTATTCAATAATATATTTATGCTCAAAATAACTGGAAATAAGTTCAGTAGTATTATTAATTCAGAATATAATAATATAAAGTCAATATATGTTTGGAAAAACTTATTAAAGAATTCAACAGACATTACAAAGTTAATAGATATCCATTGTCTATACCTTACTCTTTGAAGACATTAGAAGAATATTTTAGTAATTTAATCTTAATTAAAAACAATAAAGTACATATTTGACATTCTCTGAAGTTCAAAAAGTGTTATTTTGTAAAGATAGTTTTACATGTTGGCAGCACTTTAAATAACTGTTGCTGGTATTTTTGGCATCTCTCCAAACATCATCTGCAGACCTAAGTTTCTAATCTTAAGTTGAGCAGCCGCTTCAAATGTGGCTTATTTGAGTAATGTGGCGTAGTGTATTCACTTGTACTTCACATGATGCTCTCACGTATATTGTGCTTTAAAATACGGCTTCTGTAGCAAAATTCTAGGCTGTACTAAAATAATTCAGCTAAGGATTTTCTATATTTGTACGTATTAATCTCAAAAACTATAATTCAATTTGAAAACTTTTGTATGCAGCTTATGTATCATAATAGATTATTTAACATTACTCTAAGACCAAGGATCCAAGAGACTAGCAGAAATAAATAAAACGTTTACCGTATGTAAATCTTAATAGGGAGAAAGCGAACTATTTGTAGGCTTCTGAGACTTAAATCCACGTTTAAAACATATTATTATCGATGTTTTGTCAAAGATAATGAGGGGGATTTTAATATGTATACAGAGATTTTGGTCTCAGAAATTGTGACTGTGTGTGAACATGTTTTTACTATCAGAGATAATTTAATTTCGAGAAAAAAAAAGAAAAATAATAAATAAATCCTATAACCAATAAAATGAATTTAAAAGCTCAACAAGCGTTGTATTTTCCGATACAACACATCAGACTTCAACCGCGCCTCTCTTATCCGTGTAATTCGTTGCACTTGACTAGAATAGAGTTCCATTAACGAACCCTTACCGTACATATTATCAGGGCACATACAAGCACTCGGGTTAACGTTTGTGTATTATGATTTTTCTATTCCCTGAAGGAATTCGTGTTATTTAGATAATAGTGATGGGAAGAAATTGATTTAGGAACTGAAACAGAATTCAAAATATATAGAAGTTAACTTTTGCGTTTGTATTCTAATAATAAAGGGAAATAAAAACTGTGTCTATGTAAAAGTGTAGAAGTAATTTCGCGTTTCGTCTGATGAGTGGTGCCTGAGGCCTAATTTTTGTCTTCTTTCCTTGCCCACCCTTTATTTATAAGGAAAGGATGGGGGAAGTGGATTTGATGGAGGAGGAGATGCATAGGAAAGGGAAACATTCTCCTTTTGTGCGTCTCCTCTTCTGTCGATTAAGGGTAGGCAACGCATCTGCAACTGCGTATGCCTATAGGCAGTGGTCGCTTCGCCATTTCGGTTCGGCGAATTCAGGTGGCCACGTGTTGCCACCTTGTAATATAAAAAAAGTGTAACGTAATGAATCTGCAAGAAAAACAGTAATTGAACTGAAGAAAAAGACTAAGTATGTAGTATTTTAAATAATGAAATGTATAAAGTAATCAAGATAAGAATACTAACAAGCCATTAGGTTTCCTTGAATGAAATTCCATCAAACATTTACGAGTGGAAACGATGATGTAGATTGATTGCGGTGTCGTTAAATGCTAGAAACAATTAGTATATTTCATTGCTCTGTAAAAGTAAATTAAAGCAAGAGCGGTATGGAATCAGACCGGAAATTATTGAAGGTTGTAAAAATTGTTCGCGGTGCAGTACGAAGTCGTTATTGTTTTACAATGCCTTTTATGTCGACTTATGTTTTAGCTTCAGTATTCATTACCTAACTAGAAATCAGATTTATCACGAGGTCCTCGAAGACATGCATTTGTTTTTTTAAAGTTCAATACTTTTAATTTAAACTCGCGTTGATCGTTTTTTTTCACTCCATAAACGTCTGTTATTCACTCGAATTGGATCTAATTAAGGATGAAGGCGACATTTATAAAAAAAAATCGGTAGTGGAAATTCCCGTACCGGTATACCTGCATCTTAGCATTAGATAGCAATGCGTGTAATTGAATTTTTTGTAGTGGCACTCAACGTAATGGGTTTGACATCACATTTCAAACGATGCTATAAGGATTTCATATCTGCAGATATTGGATACGGCTTTAGATGTCAAATGAAATTTGAAGTTAAATATGATTAAAGTTTAATATAAATATTTCGTATAATACAGGATGTTATTTATATGTCAAACATCATGGTAAAAATTTTACTACGAGTAATTATGATGTACCCCTGCTCCATTTATTCTTCAACTTATGAACCTTCAACTTTATTTCCCGCCACCAAACAATTTAACCAAGGCTCACTTTAGAGGTGTCGCTGTGCTATTTTTACAATTTAATAATATTTCGTTTGAAATTTGGAAGCAACTCTAGATTGCCAACTAGAAGTTTCACGGTTCAAAGTTTTGGTTGAAGTTGGTGCAAATAGTGTAGCTGCAAATAAAATCACAATCTGAAAATAAATGCTTTAATAGAGTGACGCATTCGTTCCCAAATTTCGTGAACACATCTGGCGGCAACGTGCACTGATTGAATGAAATATAAATCATTCGTTCGTTTCTAGGAAACAGCGGCGAGGACGCTTCAAAAGAGTTCATTCACTCATTACGCTCGATTGTAAAAAGAGGAAGGAGTTTTCTCACAATCGCTCCATTTAGCATTTTTTTACGTTTTTTATCTGTGACGAAAAGAGCAATCATATGTTATATGGGAGTGTGTTTTGTTGTCTGTTTGTTTTGACCTGATTTTGATTTCTAACCATAATAAGCTATTTGTTACATATGTTTTTAAAGAGGTTATGTTTATATTTTTGACTTGAAATATAGTAACTTATTGATATGTTTTAAATCTAGCTCGATAAAAAGAGAGTCTTGGAATTTATGGACTGTTAACTACGGCTGCACTAGTGGTTTGGTTGACTACACACAACTCTTTGAATTTCTTCGCCTATATGTGCAGGATGCATCATGATGTTTTCCTATACCGTAAGAATATCGAATACATAGGTCCATATGAAATTCGAAAATATTGGTAAATAGCGGGAATCGAACCTGGACGACTTCGAACCTGTCCAGTCAAGTTATTAACAACTGCCTCACCAACACTAAAGATTCAGTGCTATTATATTCGAGTAAAATATTTTGGTATTACTGATGTGTACACACTGGTTGCCATGACAACGATATAATAAATAAGATGTAAATAGTTAAAAGTGTCTCTTATTTACGGTTTAAAGAATAAACAAAAAAATTACTCATAAGCGTGTTGAGGCAATTTGCAAAAAAAAGACAATTTACGCTTCTGGCTGATGGCTTTTTAACAGCTGTATCCAGCACTTAAATCCACAGCACATCGTGTATCATTTCAGAGTGTTTCAGAAACAAAGTACATGATAAAAAGATTATAATGCCGAGTGTGTGAAAATATCTTCCAAATACGCCCTTTCAATGTCGCAGCGGCGCGGCGGAGTCCGTTTG